>NW_010290396.1:0-71784 GCF_000700745.2 Antrostomus carolinensis | reverse complement strand
AAGGACATGGACCTCACACAAAAACCCTGTCCAACAGCTGTTGTAACCGTGAGCAAACCCCGGGTGTGCGATTGCTCACAGCCTGTGAACAGCCCTACGTTGCTTTGCTTTTTGAGTCAGTAATATGATTTCATAATTATGCAAATTATAGTGGTAGCAGAATAGATGAAAAATTCATAAAGCAAACTGTTCTTCCAAACCTGAATATCCTCTGCCATGCTGAAAGGCTCCAAGTTTATAATCAGTTGTTTGGGGATTTTTGTTTGTTTGTTTTACAGAGGACTTGTGCTTTTTGAGGGGAAATAACTCTCATTAATATCTGTTCTCTGTTAAGAAGCATTTGAGCAGGAAGCAGCAGTGTCAGACATACCATCTCCGTGCTTCACAGCGGTCGTGTGTTAGGAACAGCACATACACATCCCTCACACATCCTATATTCCCAATTAGGACATTCACTGTTCAACAGAACAGGACCCGCAGGAGAGCAACATCACCAACAAGTAACAAGAGCTGAAACTAAATAATTCTTCAGGGAAACCGTGCCCAGGTCAGCAGGGATGCAGCCAGAACCCCAGAGTTCCAGGTGGCTCTGCATCAACATCCCACATCACGAGGAATCCCTACAGGGACAAGCTGCACCGTCACTGGCATTTCCGTTTTTTTCCCTACAGCCACTTTGTGCCGGGGGTCTCACGCAGTCCCACGAGCCACTGCTGGCACAAACCTCATTTATAAACCTCCCAACTTCAGTGCAGCTCTGCAGATTTCTTGGCTAAAAGGAGCCAGGAAGGCACGCAGACCTTTGTGCTATATATAACCCCCTAAAAATATCAGTGCTCTCCTCTGAGGGAATTTATCAAACTGGCCAACATCTCCCCGAGCTGGTTTGCTGTGATGGACAAGCTGGGCACCCACTGTCCTTCCACACCAGTCATGGGGCTGAACAGACACACAACATACACAGTTCTCTCTCTTTTCGTGTTCCGAGGTACAGCCCCACCAGCACACATCTCCCCAGGGGGCATTTCCAGTGCTGGGATCTCCCATGGTCAAAAGTGCCAGGACTCCACAGTACAACAGTGTTTATAGACGCCATGGTCCTGACCCCACAACACGAGCTGTCTCTGCTACCGTCTGTTGAACACAAACTTCATTCCAGCTGTGGACACGGTGCCGTTCGGTAACTGCCGTGGGCTAACTCACATTTTCATTTCTTCCTTTCTCGTTTCACACTTTAGCAGAGGAGGACTATGACATGCCAAAGCCATTTTACAATTAGTATTTCCATTACCCTGGAGACCCCTTAATAAGACAGGGGAATGGCTTTATTTCACCTTCAAACTAACTGGATTTGTGAATCCAGAACCAGAAATATTCTCTTTCATAACAGGAAATAACACTAAGTGACTGGCCTGGTAAGGTTACCAGTTCATCACCCACCCTGACCTTCTGGTTACCAAAATACCTTTTCTTTTTCTCAGTACCCAACACTGGTATAAGACCTACGGCAGTTAATTGTCACTCTAAACAGCTTTGCTGTTTGACTTCACTGTCAAAATCTCCTTCCATGCCATGGGAATAATGACGACCTTCAGTCAGAGCATGCTAAAACCTTTCAAACTGCCATTTCCCCACAAGATTCACAATGGATTTCATTTCTCCTAAATCCCAAGGACTCTAAGAAGTGGGTCACCAGGCTGAAGTGTTTATTATTTCCTGAGGAATATGGGTTTGTTTCTGCAACAGTTCTGCCAAGGCTGACCTCTCAAAGGACGGACTTCTTGACAACAGGGCAATTTAAGCCTCGTTGACATGAGACATGCAGATGCCCAATATAGCAGAGTCATTGATTTTTTTAGGACTGAAGACAGTTGATCCCCATTTGCTGAGGGGAAGCACATGCTGTCACTTCCCCACAGGTTTTCTGGAGCTCTGTGCAGCCTGACACGGGCCGGTCCCTCTCCTTTCCCTGGGCAGCCCTCCTGCGGGGCGGTACACCACCGGGGATCCTTGCTGCAGATCTCAGGCCTAGGGCTTTATTTCATTTCCTTTTCCAATTCTACCTGTTATCACCCCACTGCCGGGCAAGCAGCCAGCAGATCTCCTCTCCTTCCCCGCTTTTCACAGCCTCCCTGTTCTTTCAGAGCAATATCACATTCCTGCCCGCACTGACTCAGCCAAATCAAATATTAACTCCTGGAAATGCTCCTCGTTTCTCTCTGACTGATCTTGTGGGCGAGGCTCTCTCTGAGCTCTGAAGCTGGCAGGTATCAGGGTGCCTGTGATGCCGACAGCCTGTCCGGGTGCCACACAGCAGCTTTCTGGAGGAAGGCTCTCCCCTCCTGGCACACGGGCTGCGGCACGCCGGCGTGTGCAGCCAGAAACACCCCAGCGTCCCTGGCCGCCCTGCAGTGCCACACACAGGTGTCCCACCTTCCGCTTGTCCCCACACTGCTCCCGCCAGCTTCCCTGCCCCAGAGACCGGCCGTGCTGGTGGCTGCTCACCCACCGGGGCTTTTGGACAGACCCTGTCTTGCTGCTCCCTTGGTCCATCTCACTTATAGAACCATAAAATGGTTTGGTTGGAAAAGCCCTTTGAGATCATCGAGTCCAACCGTACCTGTCCACTGCTAAACCAGATCTCTGAGCACCTCATCTACCCGTCTGTTAAATCCCTCCAGGGATGGGGACTCCACCACTGCCCTGGGCAACCACTTCCAGCGCCCGAGAACCCTTTCAGGAAAGGAGTATTTCCCGATATCATTTACCCTCCTTAGCAGCACTTGAATTCTATCAATTTTTAAATCTTAATTGCTAACAAGACAGTCTATGGCAGTCCCCCAAATTAAATTAGATCAGCAGAAATAACTCTGTTTTCAAACAGATATAAAATCCAGGTTTTAAATGTTTACTGGAATCAAAAATACTTGGTATCAGAGGCCAAACAGAAGTAGAGACAACTCTGACACCTTCATCCAAGAAGGAAATATCTCCAAAAAGAAAGAAAATAACTGATTGTTGATTTTTTAAAGATATAGATGTCCACTAATTAACTCCTTACATTTTACAACCCTGTATTGCCAGACAAGACACAGCTTCCCAGGTCTTAGTACAATCAATGCTTTTGACAGCCACTGGACAGCTCTTGTATGTCTCAAAAAAAGGAAAAAGCCCAGCAAATATCACAAATGTCTCTTTACTTACCCGTGACCAACTGTCATTTCTTTCTGCCAAACTCATCCCTCCAGGATTCTAAATTGGCCTTCACGGGCCAAATCCCAGCACTCTTTCTGCTCTTTTTTAACTAGATACAAGGTATTAGACTCATGTGCTATTTCACAGTTGAAGGCCTGCAGGATTTGTGCAAGTGGCCTTTCACCTGCTGATAAAAACACGATATTTTATTGTGGAAACATTCCCCTCAACCTTACTTCTCCTCAGAGAACCCAAGTGCCCAGCTCACGTACCAGGAGCTCACAGCAGCATTCATTGTAACAGCAGAAAATGTCCTGCAGCCACTTTAGTAAAAAATAAAATAAGAAGGATTTGGAAACTAGTGCTGGTAACAAATCTCTTCCTAGGCAAGCTGTGGAACAGGGATGGTGGGCAAGGTTTGCCGGGCAGCACACACACCTTCACCAGGAGCCTGGTCAATCACAGGGGTTCATTTGGGACTGTCCCCCTGCTCTGCCGACTGCCCCCACTCGGGACTGAGCCTGGGCACAGGCGCTTCTCTGCCACTGCCACCCGAGCTCCTTCACCTTTTTTCCTCTCCAGGAAAGATACTATTTATGCCAA
Source organism: Antrostomus carolinensis (assembly GCF_000700745.2). Lineage (NCBI taxonomy): Eukaryota > Metazoa > Chordata > Aves > Caprimulgiformes > Caprimulgidae > Antrostomus > Antrostomus carolinensis. Next base: position 67,986 of record NW_010290396.1, on the reverse strand, counting down.
AATATTATAACAATGCAGCAGCTCCAACTTCTTATTTGTCTGAAGTATTGTGCTTTGAACCATTCCAGGCAATGAGTTTGAAATGAAGGAGACTGAATTAAGCAGAGACCCTGCAGGAATTCCAATCCTGGATGTGAACCCTTCTGAAAACCCACAGTGGGTAATAAAGCAGGAGTTCAGGGAGGGGAAAAAAATAAATTAAAAAATTCCCTGCCTCTTGCCTGGTTTGGGTCCACAGCAGAGTCCCCAGCTGCTGGGGCTGTGTGGCCAGTGGGAGAGGTGGCATTGGCAACCACAGCATGAGGATGGGCAACCAGCAGCCCCCTGCCCACCACAGCAAGACATACGTGTCCCCAGCATCGCAGCACCTCCTGTGCTCTGCTGTGGGCAGCTGTGAGGAGAGGAGAGCGGAGCCAAACCCTGCCAGGCACCTGAGGAGCCTCTGCTCTGCATCCCATACCTGCTCCCAACAATGGGATTGAGCACACCAGTGACCAGCTGGAGCAGAGAGCTGCACCTGAGGGACGGGTCCACCGACTTGTACTGTTATTTCATGAAACAAGCAAGGTGCCCTTGTGTGCTTCAGCAGTTAAATGACATTTTGAACTGCAGTTCAATAGAGGCATCAAATAGTTTATGAGCCACATTTAGAAATGAAGAAATTCTTCATGGAAAGACTGTAGCCAACTACTTATTAGTTGTTTTTAATATTTAACTGAAAGCACGCATGCTGCTGCGCTAACAGAGGCTCTGGTCTGTGTGAAGGCTCCGGCATTTTGGCATTTTATCAAAGTATTTCCTTTGCTTCGCAAGAGGGATTTATATATCTGCAATCCAAAGCAACCGCATTTTCAGAGTGTTTTGTTGCAAAACTGCCCAGTTGCACAAGTGGAAGCACACGGCAACTCCTCCTCACACAGACTACAGCAGTTTCAGGAGCAGAGATGTTTTTAAAGGATCACAATCCAAAGGACAACTATCATTTTTTCCGATAGTTGTTACAGCAATGTCAGCTGGTTAACTTCAGCTCGCCAGAGTGGTACCGGCCGGATTTACCACTGAAATGCTGAGACCTATTAATATTGCTGGCTCACTTGAGCACTGGGAGCAGCAGAATGGCTCCAAAATAATATAGAGCCTTTCACATGTAGTGAAATATAGAGCCTTTCACACGTGGTCACACAGAGTACTTGCACAGATGGGAAGTCTATGGTAGGGAGCACCATTCCCCTCCTGCCAACGAGATTAAAATGTCATGTCAGTCAGGTTGCATTTTGACGTGAACACGGAGGGGCTGATGTACCCAGTGCTGAACCAGAGCACAGCAACAAACACCAGCCCCAACAGCCAGCCAAACAGGCAAACACACCTTTCACTTCACTCTGACACAACCCCAGGATTTCCACAATCTGCTTTTCTAGGACAGGACTGTTGGCAGAACCAACCGTGGTGCTGATGAAGCGTGTGTGCTCGTGGCCATGTTCTGGACACGCGTGCTCGGGAGCACAGCCCTCCCCAGCCCGCCGACACCAGAACAGAGCAGTACTCACTCAGTACACACCGCTGATGCAATCCTGACACACTAAGGACATCACAGGGCACAGGGCAATATCTGCAGAGCCCTGGGTTAATGATTGTCTTATTCCACAAACATACGCTGATTTTCTCACTCCATATTTAAAGCTGTACTCTGTATTTCAGGAGTAAGCTTAGAAGTGTGTCAGAACAATCAGACAATTCAGGTAAACGAATAATAGGTGTAATGTTTTACTTTTTAGTGAACAAGGCGGTGCCTCTGGGGGATGCACAGCCCTGCACAACCTGTAAGGCTCCACGCAGCACTGGTGGGGACTGGGCTACGGCAGCACCTTGGCCATTCACCAGCTGAACTGTTGCCCAAGGTGGAGCATGGTGCTGGAGGTGGCAACTTCAGAGGGTGCTAATGAAAGAAGCAACAAAAATGACTGACTTAATGAAGGGAAAAAAATAAATCCTTTCAGACTTCCTCACTCTCACAACCACCTCACAGTATTAGATAATATCAAAAGCAGATATATTTCTTCCAACTCTGAATTCCCATTTCAGAAGTGTTGAGGTCCCCCACTCCAGACACTGCTGATGATTTGCCAGACTCCTCCTGCCCCAGAAGGGCACGGCTAAAGCTGATGTATGCTGGAAAATTACCTGACCACTGGATTGATCAGCTTTCTTACCAGCCTCAAAAACTCTTTTCCAAGCTGAAAATGAATCCTCATTTAACAGCATTGACTTGTTTCCCAATATTCCTATTAGAGATCAAAGTGCCAGTCAAGCTGCTTTGCTGTTCAGCGTCAGTTACTCTCTGCTCATTCTCTCAGCAACATTTTTAAACATTCAGCTTCCCACTAACTATTAAAAATTATTGCAGGAGACCTGGCAAAGCCCGTGGACAGTGCATTTTGCTCAGCGAGATAAACATGCAAGTATCTGGGTTTTGCTGTTTATTTTCTAAACAAAACAAAGAACCAAAAATACTTGTAGCATGAACGTAAGAACTACTTCGCTAGAGGTTTTTATTCCTGAAAATACACCTTCTGTGGCTGAATCTGCAGTTGTGACGTTAATGGAAATTTACCTTATTTAAGCTATTTAAAATGCAATAAATTACTTTTAAAAAACCCATTTATTCTTTATTTCACTATTTGCCATTAACACAAGTATTTCATGTTTAGTGTTATTGAGCTGTCGCAGTTTAAACCTGAGTAACAACCACCTGAGGATTCACAGCCCACAGCCTGGAGTTTACCTCTCGTTGCCAGAATAAACTCCAAACCTCTCCCACTGCCGAGAACTTTGCTATTTGCAAACGGAGCCGAACGCCGACCCCCTGGGCAGCCCCAGACCCACCCACCCCTCCCGGGTCACCCACCTGGCTGTGGGGTGGAGGATGGAGCAGGGGAAGGTCTCGCTCTGAGCGCAGGGTTGGCCATGGTGCTGCCACAGCTGCAGTGAGAGGACACAGTAAGTGCATTTCGTTATTAATCACGTCTCTTTTTCACGTCTGAGGTTGAGGCTGAGTTGCCCCAAGAGAGGTAAAGCAGACGCTGAGCATGACAAGATCCCCACCATCGCCCTTGCGCCTGCGCCAAAGTCCTGTCCTGCTTGTGCTTCCTCCACTGCTGACTGAGCTGGTGCGAGAGTCATTACAGTGAAAAAACCAAACCAAAACAGGATTTGCAGAATGCAAATTTCCCGTTACTTAACTAGAAATTGATATTTTTTTCTGATTTTTACAACACTTTTTCAACTTTCTCCATATAAAACAATATTTGTCATTCCATCAAACTTCTGGTCATAAGGATACTGGAAAATCCTACTGAAGAAAACCTCTCCAAACCTGCACCCACTGTGTGATGTTGTGGCACAGCCCATACAAAGCAGAGTCAGGAGTGAAGAGCCAGCTGTGGAGAGACGCTCCGCTCATGAGTCACCACATGTCACACTCCTAATGCCAAAATATTTGTAATGCACTGCGGCTTAATTAATGGCCATCAGATGGCTGAAGGAGAAGTCATGAATATGGATGAGGAGTAGGGAATGTCACAAACACATTGCGTCTCTCGCCCGTGCGCACGGCCGGGGCTCTGAACGCTGCTTTTCCAGCCAAGGTCCCATTCCACCTTTCCAGGATGGTTGTCCCTGGCAGACTGTACCCAAAACCAGAGCAACAGCAGAGTGCTCTGCAGATGGAGAGCCCCAGATCACGTGGGCATCAGTAGTTGTACCTTATTTTTTTAGAAATGGATATGAAAAAGAAGAGCTATGAAAGACACAAAAATAAATTAAAAGTGCACACCCAGAGAGCAAGGCCATTAAACAGATTTACAGCTGCTTGTTAAAGACATAAAGCAGAAACCCGCTTTAAAATAAGAATAAATTCAGAGCAAGGAATCAAATTGAAGTACTGCATGCTAAGAAATGCAGTTTGATAAAATTATTATGATTATTCAATTCACCAGTACATTATACAACATTCAATTGAATTATATCAGTAAACTATACAACAGGTTGAATCATTGTCATGACATGCAGCAGCTTTCATTAAAAAAGACGATTTTTCTTTGATATAGGTCAAAATAGGACTAAAGTAGCTAAGAGGAAGCATTTAAGTCTGTTTATTTTGATCTTTGTCTCGTGTAAAGCAGTGCTGGGTGTTACAGAGAGCAGTCTGCAAGCCGATTTTAGCAGCATGCAGCTTTAGTCTTTCCTCTTTGCAGAGGTGGTAGGTGTTGAAGAGCTACCTTCATAAATACAAGTCACACAAAACTCCTTGGAACCTCATTTATTTTACAATAAGCAGAGGAACTGTTAATGAGAACAGGGTAATTATAACTAAACGATAATTCCTCTCTATTTATTTTGGTACCAAGGTCAATTCTGATGTTATTTCTTCCCTTGCCAAGTCGTACCAAATACTGTGCCCAAAGGTATTGCAGTCAGGAGCAAACAAAGGATGTGTTAACCTCTGATGGCAACTGGAAAATTCATTTCTGGCTTCTTTGAGGACACTACTGAAATCACTCTAGGAAACAACAACTTAAACAAAGGAGAGAGCATCTGCCCACCCAACTCCAGCTCCACACACAAGATGAAGATGAAAGACATGCGACGGGTCCAAGGCAAAGGCAAGTCTGATAAAATACGTTGTCGTGGTAGACAACACTGGTTGGTTGAAAGAACCATGTATCTGCACCATCGTTGAAGTTACACCCATTGAGGTCTCGGCTGGAATACACAGAATTTCAGATAAAAACCCCAGAGAAGTGCCTGCTGTCTCCCACTCAGCTCCCTGCTCTGGCTGGCAGGCGGCCCTGGCTCTGGGCAGGATTTATTTCTGACGCAGCAGGCACTTGTCCAGGCAGCTGCCAAGAACAGCCATCGTCTGCGGCACAAACACCCCGGCACATCGTTTCCCTAATGGCCTGGAGATCCTGTTTCACAGGGTATTATCCTATTGAAACACTGAACTTCAACACATGCAGGAAAGCAAAGTTAGGAACATCACTGCCACCATACTTTTATGTTTTATGCCTTAAAAACTGCTGAAATGGGTTATTTCCCATTCGACTGAAGCAGCTCTCTGCATATTGATATTTTATATCTCTGCAGGTGCTCCCTGCACCTCTGATGTTTTAAATGGGATAAATGTGCTGAACTCCCATGGGAGGAGCCTCTCTCTTCTCGTCCCCTTCCAGCCACTCCACACCAAAGCCAGAGGGCTCAGTGTCCAACAGGAACGTGCCAGTGTTCTGTCCCCAGATTTTGGTCCAGCAGCAGTTTGGGTCCCAGTGAGGTTCCCAGTCAGCCATCCCCAGCAATCAGCAGTCCAGGCTGCAGCTCTGGCTTCAAACAGGCCAAGTTTTTTTGCTGTGGAAGAACCCAGTGACCAGCTCAGCTGTATTTTTAAGAAAACTATAAATTTAAAGGAAAAAAATCTGTCCAGAAAGTCAAATAAAAGGAGGGAGGTAATAAAAATCACTCATTAGCCCATTTCAGTGTTCAGGACAATCACAGAATCCCAGACTGGTTTGGGTGGGAAGGGACTTTAAAGCTCATCCAGTTCCAACCCCCCTGCCAGCAGCAGGGACACCTTCCACTAGACCAGGTTGCTCAAAGCCTCATCCACCCTGGCCGAGAACACTTCCAGGGAGGAGCATCCTTCGAGTTCCTGCCACACAACGCTGCTGTCTGTGCCGCGGCACTTCCTCCCCGGTGTGAGCACAGCCTGGGTGAGCACAGGAGCGTGCTTGGCCCCGGGGAGAAGAGAGCCGTGAAAAAAGCAAAACCAAGTTCTTGAAGATATATTGCAACTTGCCACAGGGCGACTAAGTGTGCTGTTAGGAATTGCACAGCGACCTCCCTAAAGGGCACAAAAATAATGAAAAGGAGGTAAGAAAAAAGCCACCTGAAAATTGAACAGAAAATGAAAACAAATTGCTCTCTCGCACCAGGAAAAGGTTTTTTCCCTGTGGCAGAATTACACACACAAACCTCAGGCAGAACAACACTGCTTGTGGCAGTGGATACTGAAATTGTTCCCTGCAGAGATACCAGCTTTGAAATGCACAACAGAAACCAGAATTTCTCCATGCACCATAAAGAAAAAAAAAAAAATCAGGATGATAAAGTACTTCCTCTCCCCTCAAACATATATCATTAGCTATAAAATTATGGTAATTGAGCCTCACACACAAGCTTTTTAATTCAGGCCTTTGTAGCAATGTACAACAGGATAATGTTTGTTTTTACTGGCTGCTGCTCACCCTGGAGACACCACCAGCCATTGTGCTCCCTCAGAAGGAGGATTTCCTCTAGTAAACCTGCCAGTACAAAACAACCCGGCATCCCCAGAGCTGAGGTTGGTCAGAAGAACGATAAACTCATAAAGTGCCAGGAGCTATTCAGTAGAAGATGAGATGGGAGCAGCCCGAGGTTCATCACTGAAGGCAACGTCAATGCCACACTTGCCATCAGCCGGTTAGAAGAAGTCAAATGCAGGGTTTGTTCATTTAAAGGACAAAAGAAAAAGACCTTTTTTTTAAAAAAAAAAAAAAAGCTACCTTGCATGGTGTGGAATAATTGCTCTTTTCACACAAGGGAGGGATGGAAAAGCCCATGGGAGTGATCCTTACACCCCAGCTGTTTGCCATCAGCAGAGGAGGAAGGTGCAGCATGGCACGGCCCCTGCACATACAGCCCCCTCCAAGCCCCCGGTCCCTGCCGTGGGTGACATTCACCTCTCATACTTCCATTTACACTGGGTATTTCTGAGTATTTTTACTTGTGAGCCAGCTCCATGGAATAGTATTTTCGCACATTACCTCCCATTTGCTACATCTGCAGAAACATATTATGAGGAAAGTGAGACCTTACAGGAGTTATTGATTAGAATACACATCTGGAGCAGGCACCAGGGACCTGCTGCTGGAAAAGCAGAAGGAAGGAACATACCACAGGAACAGACCATATCAAAGTACTCTTATTGCTGATTCCATACTAGATTTAATACTGCTAGGCTTACTAAAGCAGTATTTTCCACTGCAAGACACACAGTGCATGATTTTGTACCAAAACATTCTAAACTTATCTAAAAAACCTTTAGGAGCTTCCTGATGCTTAGCATGCAGCCACGTGTTTTGCAATGTAGAACCTTATTAAATCCCTCTGAAAATCTCTCAGCAAATCACTGTTATCACACGAGATGGACTAAGAAGCGATCTGCTAAGTTGGATAAAGTGCCATTGCATGTTAATATTCATTGTTTTTAAAAAAAAATGCATCTGAGAAGAAACAGAAGGAGATGTGGGATAAATCAGCGCTGCTGATGGGCAGCAGAGTCACTGTGCAAGGAAAACCTGAAGCAGCCGCCCAGAGGGACCAGTGCTTTTAGCTTGTGACCGATTCATTCGGGGCAGACTCGGGCCCAGGCTGTTCTCATCACAAATTTCACCTACTGGATTTTCACAACAGGGAAGACACAGACCTTTTTATGCCAGTCAAGGTGTTTGTCAAACCTTGCTTCTTGCCCACTTTCCACCTCCCACTGTGCACCAGAGGGTACCTTCCCCTGGGATGGCTCTGTGCGTACAGACTTTGTTGCACATTTGAGTCATTTACTGTAATAATTGAAAGAGCAGGCTCGTTAATTGATGTCTTCAGCTATACAAGTGCATAATGACACTGAAATATCCTGAAAAATATCTCTCTATATAGAAGTTTTACATTGTCAAATTCACATTGTCAAACCCCAGACAAGTTTCTGTGACACCAGCTCACACCACAGCAGTTTCTGGCTTTACTTCAGCATGTCATAGCCGGGGTTTCCTCTTGCAGCTGCCCCATACCAGGGGTTCCCTCCCTCCCTGTAACAGCGGCCTCCCACCAGCCTGCACAGTTACAAAATGCCACATAAAGAAACAGCAAATTTCAGCATCTTATTCTGCACCAAGGAAAAAAAAGCCTCAACTCTTCAGAAAGTATTCAACCTATTATTTTCTTCCTAAATCAAGCGTGGAGAAATCTGTACTGAATAAAAACTTACCAGTTTAAGCCATCCTCACCCCTCTTGTAAAGGGTTATCATTTCCAAAGAATAAAGGACATCAGGTGCCCTGTCAACACAACTCACTGTTGCATCTTTTACATCCCAAGAGCTGCACTTGCGCCACCCCTCACCTCCTCGTACCCCAGATGAAGCTGAGTGATCAGCACATTATCAACCTATTTGCTGAGCCTCAGTAGTTTTTTATCATCGATTCCTAGAACTCAAACCTGGTTCCTAACAATTACAGTCACTTTTAGCTTTAGCTTTTTCACTTCTCAGCATCACAAGCAGGCAGCATCATTGAAGTGCGCAGGTTAACGATGCAAGTGTGTCATTAGAGAACATCAAAGGGTGGTTTCCGTTCTGTTGATGTGCAATAATGACACAGGAGGTTAGCAAGATTTAGATTATCTTGTTGTTATATCAGGTTTTGTCTGTGCAAGCAGAGGCTGAGCTCCCAGGGGCTTCTCCTTCACCCCTCTGGTTTGCAGACGGGGGTCTCGGCACGGGGCTGGGCTGCTCCTCCTGCGCGGCAGAGCCGCCCACCGCTACCGCTTCCCCCAGCTCCGTGCCTGAGCCCGCAGCACTCGGCCTAATCAGAGATTTGCACTAGACAAGCTTATGGAGATGGTGTCAAGAGAAAAGCCCCAAAGCAAATAGCATGGAGGAGCCAGCTCATGGAGGAGTGTTTGCATCTGCTGAATTCTCCACCAACAGAGACCTCAACAGCGGCCGACAGCCTGGAAGGGCTGCAGAGCCGCTCCCGGGAGCGATGCCTTCCTGCCTCGGCGTGTCGTACTCACAGGCACGGCGATGGCTTTTGTGGAGAGGTACAGTGACAGAAAACACAGTGTCTGCAGTGCTGCTCTGGGTCTGGCCAGCAGAATCACCCCTCAGGCTGCCCTGCTCCTGCCCTCCCAGCCTGCCTGCGCCGGTGAGAGCCGCCCCATGAGCCCAGCCCCAAACGGACACCAGCCCAGGACATTGCACCGGGGCTCGTTTTCCTGGTGTGCGCATGGCGGCAAGAGTGGCATAGCCAAATCCCCAGCTCGGGGTGGGACAGATGGCACATGAGCCAGAACAGCATTCCTGATGCTCCTCACCGAAGTCCAGCTCCTGAAGGCATGGGCTGCATAGCAGGAACCATCCATCTCCAGTCCTTTTCACCCACAGCAAGGCCATTTGGTTTAAATTGGTTAACATTCTGATGTGGCATTGGAAGACTGATGGGTTTCCATCACATTTGCCTCAGAACCACGTGAAGGAGAGGATGGCTTTGAAGGAACACCCTGAGCTATCATGCAGGACTGATGCAGCAAAGTCTTGACTCAGCAGCAACACAGAGTTGCAGGAGACCATGGGCCCCATGGGCCAACCCTGCTTTTGCTGCCATGTGCCACATTTCACAATCCTCCTGCTTGTGTCGCAGAAAGTGTCTTAGCAAAGACCAGGTCCCCTCCGCATTGCTGCATGAGCACTGAATATGTATTTCCATTGCTAGATAGAATCAGAGTGGTTTGGGTGGGAAGGGACCTTATCTAGTCCAACCCCCTGCAGTGAGTAGGGACATCTTCAACCAGATCAGGCTGCTCAGAGCCCCGTCCAACCTGACCTTGAATGTTTCCAGGGATGGGGTTTCTACCACCTCTCTGGGCAACCTGGGCCAGGGTTTCACCATCCTCATTGCAAAAGCTTTCTTCCTTATATATAGTCTCAACCTCCTCTCTTGTAGTTTAAAACCATTTCCCTTTGTCCTATCGCTACAGGCCCTGCTAAAAAGTCTGTCCCCATCTTTCTTAAAGGCCCCTTTTAAGTACTGAAAGGCCACAATAAGGTCTCCCCAGAGCTGAGCAACCAAACTGGGTCACTCTGTTTCTCTACAGCAACTCTGATGTTTCACACCATCATCCAACAACACACAAAATGCTCACAAGAGCTTTGTCTCTCCAGAAGATCACCTGAGGAGGCTTTCCCCAAGAAATGCCACATTCAGCAGTGAAATGTCCTCCTGCAGTTTATTAGTTAGCTAAAGACATTTAAGAAATGTTATCTCATTCTTACCTGCTCAGCTGGCTGTCCCCACAGGCACCCCATGCCCTCAGCACACCAGCAACACCCTGCTCTGGGGGCTTCCCCCACCAGCTCAGAGACATCTCAGACCAGTTTGGTTCTCTCACACACACACAGAACCAACCCTGACTCCCCATTTAATCCCCACGGAGCCACCACGCCCTGCCTGATGGGCTGCTGGGGCAGGTGGGACTCATCCCCTCCTCGGGCTCATCAGCACTGGAGAGCAGCACCTGTGGCACAGGGCCCGGGGGTTTGGAAAGCTGGGGTGTGCCAGGCACCGTCCTCCTTCTTCCCATCAGCAAGAAGGAATCAGCAGGTGGGACATGTCCTCTGCTCCAAGACAATGCAGGTCTCTAGGAAGGCAAAAGCGTTCGTAAGATCAAGCTGTACAGTAGCTGAGAGTGCAGGATTTATTTCAAGTCAGCATGCAAGCTGCTGAATCGCTTTTATTTATCAAGTGACTCAATTACCTCAACTGGAAGGTTATTCATGAGACTTTCCATCCTGCAATTCTTATGTGACTATGTCAGGAAGGGAAGTAAGAGTGCGGGAAGGGGCAGCACAAATTAAATGCAGCAGTTAAATGTTCACCTTCACTTATGTGGATCAGAATAAAGGCATGGAAAAGTAAAAAGAATTAAGATCACCCAGTCCCAACGCCCCTGCCAGCAGCAGGGACACCTTCCACTAGACCAGGTTGCTCAAAGCCTCATCCAGCCTGGCCTTCAACACTTCCAGGGAGGACCAGCCACAGCTTCTCTGGCCAACCTGAGCCAGGGTCTCACCACCCTCACACCGAAGAATTTCTCCCTCACATCTCATCTCCATCTCCCCTCTGCCAGTTTCAAGCCACCACCCCTTGTCCTGTCACTCCCTGCCCTTGTCCCAGGTCCCTCCCCAGCTGCCCTGCAGGCATTTAGCTCAGCCCCTTGTGTGGCTGCTTCAAGCAAACGTACAAAAATGTCAGCATTTGAGCTTGTGTTTTACTGCACCCTTCAGGTGCTGCCCAGAGACCTCGGGGGGTCTGTTGAGGTAATAACATTTTAAAAAATAAAAGATTGCATTTGGCTGCCTTTTAGACTCTCTTATAGTCCCTCCTGGGCTTCAGGAAGATCATTTAGCTTAAATATTTTTAGAAAGTGGAAACCAAATTGAAAACAAGCAGAAGTCAGCTGAATTAATATCTCTATCGCTATCAGCATCACTAATCAAACAGCTGAAGCTGTCCAGCTGTACCAGCTACACTGTCAGGAGTACACTGGTGTGACTGGTGCCGAGGGGTGCCAGCGTGCAGGGGTGCCCTGGGCAGCCAGGCACACACCCCCCGCTAGTCACAGCTGGGCAGAGCTCACCTCGGGTTCCCAGCACTCCTCTGCCTTTGCAGGCAGCCAGCCCTCGCGTGGCACCGCACCAGCTCCACAGCCACTGCCATGGCCTGGGGGCAACCCTGTCCTTCTGGGAAGATGGTCTTATAAATAATGATGGCAATAACACAGAGCAGAGGCTGCTTTGGCACGGAGCACTGCTGGGGGGTTGGCGGGGAGAGGAGCGGGCTTCCCGTCCCCAACGCAGGTGTGCCGGGGAGGGCGCGAGGCAACGGGCACAGGGGGACATCTGCAAATTCAGATCAAATGGCAGAAAAGCTATTGTAGGACATTCTGCATATTCCGAGCTGCAGTTTTGCTTGGGTTTTGGAGGAGTAAGAAATGCCCTCGTGCAGTTTTCAGCCCATGGCTCTGATGGGCGGGTTGGAGCTGAGCTGTGATTTCCCTCAAAAGGCAAATCCAGCTCCTTCCCCTAAATCCAGGCATCTCCTGGATATCTGCTCTCCCTCTTTCAGTGGTTAACAGGAACCCCGTGTCCTGGCTTCTGCATGTGACTGGGAAAGCACTGGGCTGGGCTGGGAGCACCGGGAGAGCCGAGGGTGCCCAGCACCGCGACACAACCCCTGGCCCTGCTCATCGCAAGGAACGTTTATTTTTAGTTCACTTACCGCCACTGAAACATGCTTGGACTGTTTTCGGTCTGACTCACAGCTGAATTCCTGTTCTTCTGCAGGCCGAGTTTTCTGACTCCACCCAACATGAGGAAAGATATGAAACCAAAAAAAACCCCCAGCTGGACCCAAAACGAAGCCGGTGTGCACATGCCCAGCCCGTGCTGGTGCCCGTGTCCGAGCAGGATGTGGGGTGGCCAGGATGGCCGGCACGCCATGGCATGGCATGGCACGGGGGGTGGCTGGGGTGCTTGGGCCAGCGTCAGCCTTGGTCCAAGGCCATGACAGGGCATGGTGTGGCTGTCCCTGGGGAGGACCCACGCCGAGAGCCCATCCTGCTTACCCCATGCCTGCACCCCAGCTCGGCCCAGCCTGGGAGAGGTTCAGCCCTGGGAGCAGCACTAGCACCTTAGGGCAGTTTGTACAGAATTATGCATTTCCCTTGTGAAGTGAGACATGATGGGCTCATGCAAAGGCCCTGAGACCTCCTGCTCCTTGAAAGCCAAACAGGTCCATCTGCAGGGAGTAGCTTTGGAGGGAAGAAAATGGTCCTCTTGAGTATTAGTCACCTCAGAAAGAAACTCACATTTTTCTAGCTGGCTGCTACAGACTGTTTATTAAATTTTTTTTATAATTTCTGTAAGGAATCCTTTTTTATCACATTTTTGCATTGCAAGACCAGAAGCATCATAATAAAATGTGCAATGATCAGACTTTTCACTAATTATTTTGGGGAAATGGAAGTAGAAGGGGAATTTCAAGACTGCCACTAAACCAAAGGTACAAACCAGGATTATCTCAGAAGGTGAAAGAGACCAGAGCCCGACAGGTCTTAAAATCACTCGGGGTGCCCAGGCTGTGTCCAGGTGCTCCCAAGCTAAACAGAACGGCTTTGCTGAAGTTTGAGAGAGGAAAAGGCTGAGGCTGCTGCAGCAGCGTTAAAATCAGAGCAGGGGACCAAAGGCAGCCGGGGCGATAGTGGAGCACAGTGTCATAATGCTGGTGCTGCTGGTGCTGCTGGTGCTGGTACTGGTGCTGTGGCAATACCCACCTCACCACCCACAATGCAGGAGCTGCAGCTGTCACCATGTCCAGTTATCGAAAGGGTTAAAATGAATTTGTTAGGTTACTCAATATCATCTAGCCAGGATAAAAGCAGGCTCAGAAATGGGGTTACTAAGAGATTACGAAGCTCCATTCCCTCTGCCTCTGCCTGGGGTCCCCCCAGCTGCTGCAATGCTGCTTCCAGCCACAGGAGAGCACGAGCAGCTCGGGGCTGGGACACGCTGTGTGTTTGAGCTGGGACACAGGCTCCTTCTTAGACCCGGCTCAGTGAAAAGCGAGTGGAAAGCGCTGAGCTTTGGTGCATTTGCAAAAGGTTTTTTTACTGTGTGGCCTTACGTTATATCCCCAGTTCAGTACGGTCATCGCCATCCCTTCCCCACTGACACTAGTGGGGTCTAGAGCAGGGACGTCCTCTGCTGCATTTTCCTTCTGGAAGGAGCTAGTCTGTGCTGCTTGGTATCTGAAATGGCCTCAAGTTGTGGCCAGGGCAGTTGAGATTGGATGTGAGGAAGAATTTCTTTGCTGAAAGGGTTCTGAGGCATTGGAAGGGGTTGCCCAGGGCAGTGGTGGAGTCCCCATCCCTGGAGGGATTGAAGAGTCGTGTAGACATAGTGCTGAGGGACATGGGTTAGTCAGGGACTTGTCAGTGTTGGGTTCATGGTTGGACTCCATGAGCTTCCAGGTCTTTTCCCATCAAAGCAATTCTGGGATTTAGTGATTCTGAGGAGTGCTCAGCCTCTCCTCTTTGGAAGGAAGTGAGCGCTCAGGGTGCTGTTTGCTTAGCCAGGCAATGCAAATATTTCCCGTTTCTCGTTCTGCGGCTCGAAATCCCGCTGTTTGTGGAACCAAAAGCAGGTTTTGGGTTGTGCCAGAGTGGAAATGTGGGGCACAGAGCTGAGCCCCACTCAGCCCACGGCCCTCAGACCCCACGCAGGAGCAGCAGCGCTCACCTCGCATCCCTGTGAGCAGCCTGATGCTCCCACTTCATGGGCAACTGCTGACATGACCTTTTAGTGTTGTTCTTGTGATTTAATTGCATAGAAACAAAAAGCTCACTGGCTGCCAGCCTGTTCCTGCTTAAGTTAGAGCCATTGCAGTCCTTCAGAATCACAGCTAAGTGAATTAATAACCAATTTTCTAATTAGCTAGCCTCTGCCTTTTAAAATTTCATGTGCCATGATATGATCAGTGCACATACTAGAGAGATAATAGCATCACTATTATAAAAGGCAGTTGATATGGGAGCTCTGTGAGGCAGTGCTGGGCTCTCAGATGCCAGGCACCAGTTTCTAACGTTGCACCTTTTTTTTCTGGTGGCTATTCCATATATTAACAGGAAGTGTGGATATTTGGTGATGATGATCACTCGCTGGGTACCAAGCCGACGGGGAATAGCTGTGTGGGTCTGTGTGACACCAGTGTGTACACAGGGAGGTATCCTTAGTGACTCCATGCACTTAATAAGGAGCAGATGACCCTGCTCTCCTCCGTGGACACAGCAAAACAAATAATTGAACATACTAATCCATAAGAACTGTCACTACACATTGTTTGCAAAGAAAAATCACCTCTTGGCCATTGATCACCTGGACACGGGATGCCATGTGCCTTACAGACACATCGCCAGTGGGGAGAGGGTGGTGACATCCAGCATGGCCATGGCCCCAGCCTTGCCAAGGAGCTTGGACTGGCTTCACCCCAGTCTGGGCTGGAGAGTGGAGCTGGGCCCCAGCAGGACCAGGGCAGTGGTGCCTCCTCTTGCAGCAAAGCCAGCCTGGAGATGAACACCTCAATCCAGACCTTCCACACATCAAAGCAACTCAAGCTTCTGCAGACTGCTGGGAAAACCAGCCCTTGCTTTGACAATGCTGTGACAGGACCTTGTGCCTTGGTGGTGGTGGTGGCTGTGGGACTTGATGGCCTCGGAGCATCCCATACCCATGCCAGCCTTGGAGTATCCTGTGCCCGCCCACAGGCAGGAATGAGCTGGGGTGAGTGTCAGGCAGGGTCAGCCGCGCTCCCCCAACAAACCTGTCCATCGCTTGTGCTCTCTGAAGGGACAGAGATGTGTTTTGTAGTATCATCAGAAGTAGGCTGTGGCTACCATTCACCTCTCATAGAGGCCCTGATTAAATAGATCCTTTCCAATTACGGCCACAGGTGCTCCCAGGGAGGTGCCTGTCCCCCTGCACACCCTGCTGCTGGTGTGTGGAGCTGGCAGCGCTGCGCAGGCCCAGGGTTGCACAAGCCAGCTTCTGGAAAGTGCCTGCCAGGCAGAGGTTTGTTCCTCTTCTGCCTTCCCCTTCCTTCCTGCCCTGCCTCCAGCACGACCCAACGAGCACCAGCCCTTCCCTCCCCTTCCCCATCCTCAGCCGATCTGAACCGACGCTTGCACAATGGAGGTTACTGCCGTCCCCCCACCCAGCGCGTGCGGCTGTCACCTCGAGTTAAAAAGGGATGACTGGTACCAGGGAACTGCCCTGTGACATCAAAAGGTGAAGAAAGATGTTTCCATGCCCTGTGGAGATGATGGCCATCACCAGAAGAGAAGCACTACCACCGAGAAGGAAGGGCAGGCGGCAAACTGCCTGCACAGGGCATTGCCTCCGAGGGGTGGGGACATCGGGAACCACAGTGACTCCTGGGCAAGGAGAATCAGGAACGCTGCATGGATCACAAACTGGACCCAGCATTGACAACATTCAGCACTTCATTACACCAGTCTCATTAATAACTCTGCTGGGTGAAGAGGTGACCAGAAGGTGCAATCAATTGCACTGTGGAGCAACAGGCATCGCTTCTGGTTTGGCAGATGCCTCCATGAGACCTATGTAAGAAATCAGGCTCCAGAGAAAGGGGGTTTGTGTTGAAAATGCAACATTTCTTTTTTTTCTTTTTTTTTTTTAATTCTCTCTCAAGCCCAAATGAATGGCAGTGCTGAAAGTGAATGTAAAAACTAAATACAAACAGAGTGTACATGGGCTTTGCACTTCTGCTATAGGATTGTGTACATATTTACTGAAACCCAACATCTCCTCTTGTGCCCTCTACAGGAGCCCACTGACACGAAGCCACTGAGCTAAGACAGGAAAGCCCCCAATAGCTACAGTTTTAGTAAATGAACATTTCTCTGAAAAGTCCTCTTCTGTCCACAAACTAAATACAAACAGAGTGTACATGGGCTTTGCACTTCTGCTATAGGATTGTGTACATATTTACTGAAACCCAACATCTCCTCTTGTGCCCTCTACAGGAGCCCACTGACACGAAGCCACTGAGCTAAGACAGGAAAGCCCCCAATAGCTACAGTTTTAGTAAATGAACATTTCTCTGAAAAGTCCTCTTCTGTCCACTGCAAAAGCCAAAGGTGAGGCTGCTAAAGGCGTTTCAGCTTAACATTCATTGCTGTACAGTGCTTGCCCTGGAGGAAAATTCATCATTGATGTGGTAGATTCCACCTTTAAAAAGGGAATATTTGGCCCAATGCTCTTACCTTCTTTTGTGTCGGGCTAAACATGTGCAATGTCCCAGCCAAACAATTGCCCCTTGGTGCTATGGGCAAAGGTCCTTACAAAACCAGGAGGTATTTGTAGTGGAAACTCAAGCGCAGCCTTATCTGTCCCAGGCCATGCTGCCATAACACCCGTGATGGATCTTTTTTCCACCACTGACCGAGTAATTTATGTGTAAAGATTTGTTACAAAGCAAACAGAGGGAAAAAAAATAAGGATTTATGCATGTTTTTTCCAGTCAAAGCTCTGGCCAACGATCCTGGCCACCCCTCTCTCCAGACCTGCTGCTCCAGCCAAGCCGGGGAGCATCGTGTTGGGCAGCAGCGTTGTGGGGCACAGGACATTATTATAATAAATCTAATTTTATATTTATTATTATGTACAAATAGAATAAATAATAATAAATATAGAATAACTTAATATAAAATAATATTAAAACTACTAATACTACATAGTAACATTATGTAAAATGCTATAGAGCTGAAACACTCTGCAGCTTCCTATTGACTACAAAGGGTGTTTTATTCAATTAGGAGCTACAGAATTTAGATCCTTGCCTTTGGCTTACATCATTGCAAATACTATTGATGCTTATAAAGATTTCGGGGATTTTTCAGGCTTTTAGTCCAAAAATTGACCAGCAGCTCCAGGGGATCCCCACAGGTACTGGCACAGGGATTTGTGTGGGACACTGGAAGAAGAGCGCTGCTACTTTATCCCTCAAATCATAGAATCGTTTGTTTGGAAAAACCTTTGAGATAAAATGTACCTGTCCACTGCTAAACCAGATCTCTGAGCACCTCATCTACCCATCTTTTAAAGCCCTCCAGGGATGGGGACTCAACCACTTCCCTGGAGAGCCTGTTCCAATGTCTGAGAACCCTTTCAGCAAAGAAATTTTTCCTGATATCCAACCTGAACCTCCCCTGTCACAGCTTGAGGCCATTTCCTCTTGTCCCATCGCTTGTTCCTTGGGGGTACTTTTTATCACAGACTTTTAGCGTCTCACTGTTAACAGGAAAGAGACAGACATGGTGGCTTCATGGAGGTGAAGAGAACAGAAAACATAGAAAACCAAACACTGCAAAGGAGGCTTTTTTTCTTTAAACAGGATGCACAGTTTATTATCAGGCAGGTATCACACAACATCTAAGTGTATTGCAGATGAACAGCACATCACAAAGCAGAACTACCCGGCTCATGTGAGCTCATTGGTTCATCGATCTCTTCACCCTTTCTATTTGAAGTCAGGTCAGGCAATTGGAGAGCAGGTTCTGCTGCTGCAAGGGCTCTGCGGGGATGTCAGGCAGAGCTGGCACCTCGTTAGCTCCTGTTTCAATATGGGAACTGTTAATGAAGTCCGAATTGTCAGGTCCAAACTCTGCCTCAGGCTCTACAGCCTGCCTGCACTTACAGATAATTACATTAAAGTCACTCTGTACCTTGAAAGCGAGTGTGAGATGCCAGATGAGCTTGCACAGCTGTCCCACTGGTGCACAAAGGCAAATCTTGGTTAAGAACCAATCTGATAGATTTCTCATTTTTACTGCTGCAAGCTGAATCCAGATTTAATATCAAAGAGTGAAAGAACCCATCTGCACACACACACCTTTGCTGTCTCAGGGCTTCCATGACACCTTGTAAGAGCAACAGCCAAATGCTACAGCCTCCTGCACTCCTCACACACAGAGATGGGAACCAAGCCACTGCCTCCCTCCCTCCTGTGATGCCGTTGGAGTGTCCACCCAGCCATCCACACACTCTCCTTCATTGCCACGCTCGAGGTGCCAGCCCTCACCAAACCAGCTGGCAATGGAAATTGTCCATTATTCATTCTGAAAGGTGAACCTCCTAGGAGACACAGGGTTTGCAAACACACAAAGAAGCCTCAGCCTTGATGCCCAGACTGTGTTGACCATGTGAATCAGGGCCCCAGCACATTTTCTCCAAGCCTTGGTCCAGTCCAGCACCGAATTACAGACCAGAGAGGAGCTGTCTGAAAGCAGCATGTTTTCCCTCTAAGAACTACCGTGACAATCTTTCATTTCCAATATTAATTGGCCGTAGCATATCCTGCTATCAGGATTTCCTGCTGTACTGTTGTGACAGAACATCACTTCTGGATGGAGTCCAATTTGCTGGAGTCAGAGTAACAGAAGGTCTCCGGTACAATAAGGTGACGAGTGCGTTTAGAGGAACACAATCAGCTCATGCACATTCTAGAGCATAAATAAAGTTATCTAAAAAAATGACACTGTACATGGGTGAAGGCGCTCCCTAAGAGAGTTTCCTCCCCCATCTCCCACTACAAGAGTTCACCTTGTTCATTCATCTGCCAGTGGTGGTCAACCTGCCCAAGAGCTGCCTTATTTTTGCCATCAGCATCTCTCTGAAGTGGTCACCCATTAAGAAATAAAAAACAGGATTAATGGCACTATTCAAAAAGGCAATGGGCCTTGTGATGATGTAGATGGTGTTGATGATGCCCTGTGTGCACACAGATACTTTCAAGGCTGGTATTCGGGAAGCGAGTCGGACGTTGCGCATGATGTGATAGGGAGTGAAGAGCAACGAGAAGATGACCATTGCGAGGACGACCAAAGTGAGGGGTTTCTCCAGCGTCACGAGAGAACAGAGTTGCTCGCTCCTGTTTTTAAGAAAAAGAACCATCTTGACATAGAAGCAGCACATGATCACAAGAGGGATGAGGAACCCACAGACAGTCAGAAACATGCTATAGATGAGGCTTTTCACAGGGTCTCCAGAGCTCGCGTAATCAAGACACTTGTAATTATTGGCAACTGTTGTAGGCTCCAGGAAATGCATCAACGGCAGCAGTTCCAGTATCACCCCGATCCATATGGCCACAGACATGATAAGGGCCGTTTTCCTCTTCTGTAGACAGTGTTCTCTGAAGGGATATTTTATGAGCATGTAGCGGTCAATACTTATAACAGTGAGGAAGAGGATGCTGCTGTACAGGTTTGCGTGCAACAGGAACCTGTTGCTGTGGCACAAGATGCTCCCATTTGTCCATTGATCTCTGGAGTAGCTGTTGACAAGTATTGGAAGTGTACACAGAAATAATAAATCTGATAATGATAAATTAAACAGGTAGATGTTGCCACTTTTCCAGTTCTTCAGGCAGAAAATATAGCCAAACATAACAATGGTGTTTCCAATGAAGCCTAAAATGAACTCAAGGCTGTACATGGTGGAAAGATAATACTTTTCCAGGACTCTGTTCATCAGCAAACAGCCATCTGTCTCATTCACAGCCTGGAAAATAAAAATTTAAAAAAAAAACCCAAACCACAAAAAAATTAGTATAAGACCATTGCATGGCTATTTGATATTGTTACTGCAGTAGGTGAATACAGTAGGCTGTTTCCTTACAACTTTTATGGTAAGTAGAGACTTGAACTCAAATCATTTCCCTTCTGTACACAAGATTTCTCCTTCCAGCTATTGACCAGAGTTACCGAGCGAGATGAAAATGTGTGTGACAAGGACAAATGTGTGTCCTCTGAGGACGTGAGGAACCTGCAGCCAGAGCAGCAGCTGAAGGCATCTGCCACAATGTCCCAGCCACCGCTTGGCCAAACCCCTGGCACTGCCCAAAGTGGGAAAGTGAAACTCGCCTGTCACCAGTTTGTCACAGCCCTTGCTGGAAGTCATCTGCTCCCGTTACCCAAGCCCTGTCCCATGGTCTCCTCACTCATCACAAAACCAGAAGTCTGCTGTCAAGACTGATAAAGGATGAACTCATTAGCAGCTACAGCGTTACTCAGAATTCATTAAGACATCAGGACAGAGCATGTTTGTTAAACTGATGGAAGCGCCCATCATGCACTCTGCGTGGCTTTGCTGGTACGGGGGCAGAGGTTGGCACAGGATTGTGGTGGGAGGAAGCACGTCCTGTGCATCGCCGTGGGGTGCTGGAGGACTCCCACACTGTCCCTGTGGCACAGAACGCTGCTGCTCTGGGAACCTCATCTGCTTCCTACAAATAGGGCTTTCAAGAAAGGAAGGTTCAGCTACGATTGATGAGTCCTTGCTGATACAAAAGTGACTGCAGTCAAGAGGACAGCACAGTCAAATTTAGGGTAAAACACCTTCAAAGCCAAAAATTCAAAGTTGCTTTTGTCATTAACTTCCTATGAAGCCAGAACACTGTGTAGGATTTATTCAATCATAGCTCATGGCTTCTGCTAAACCCCCACTCTGTGTACAGAGAGCCCCAAACCCATCCCCATGGAGCAGCTGGAGCAGAGCCTGTCCCCTGCCTGGCCATCACCCATCCCCATGGAGCAGCTGGAGCAGAGCCTGTCCCCTGCCTGGCCATCACCCATCCCTGTCCCACCAGGACAGGGCTGAGCACTGGGCTGGCAAACGCGGCAGGCGCCGTGCCTGGCCATCACCCATCCCCATGGAGCAGCTGGAGCAGAGCCTGTCCCCTGCCTGGCCATCACCCATCCCCATGGAGCAGCTGGAGCAGAGCCTGTCCCCTGCCTGGCCATCACCCATCCCTGTCCCACCAGGACAGGGCTGAGCACTGGGCTGGCAAACGCGGCAGTCGCAGCCGGCAGAGCCGCGGGCAGAGCCACCAGCCATCCTGCACTGCTATTTCATTTTCTCTTTGGCTCCAAAGAGCTTCTCCTTTCGGCGCTGGAGCCAGTAGCACAATCAGATTCTTTAAGTAGCAAAGCTTTCTAGGAAGCTGCACCAAGAGTGAGTTTGCCTGAGGACAAATTCTGCTTTCCTTCTAAAAGTTGGGTAAAAAAATGCTTCCACGCTACAGGGGATGAAACAGAACAAGATCTCAAATGCTCCCTCCTCAGGCAAAGCCACCTGCACCCACCTGAGGGGAACTGCAAGATAAAGCTGTTAGGAAGAGCCTCTGGTTAAAGTGTGAGCAACACAATTAGAAAGCAGGGGAACACAAAATGTCAGAAACACAGGATACAGATTCAAACTGAAATCGAGCAAAGGCTGAGCTTGGCAAGAGCAGCAACGTGACTGCCGCAGAACCCGCTGAAGACAGTCTCCACAAATCATCCGACTATTGTCAGTGTTTTCAGAGTTGTTCTGGCGTCTGGAAACTCTTCACACTCTCTGCTCTCCCAGCGCTGCATTTTATTTTAAAGGCAGATCATGAATCAGAATAAAGAACAGCACATGCATAAAGTCACATCCAGCAAATATCTACACTTTTCCTGGGTACCAGAGGAAACAGAAGTTCTATAGGCTCAGAATAACCTCACAGGCAGCACCCAACCTCACCCCGAAACTCAGCACTGCAGCGAGACCTTAATTCCAGCAAACACCACACTAGCATCAGCACTTTAAATACAAATAATAAATCAAACATTGCTGCATTGACAGGCATTGATATAGATAGTTGTTAGAAAAAGACAGAGTAAGCAATTTCAAAGTGAGCAGTCAGGTAAAGCACTGAGGGGGCTCACTCAGCAGTGGTCTGGCCAGAGGAACAGCAGCAGAGTCCCCGCGAGCAGCGGCACCGGCACTGGCACCCCTTACCATCCCCAGGGCTGGGCGCTCCCGGACCCTCCTCGGCGAGAACACGGGGATCCCGGGCACAGCGTGATATCCCCGGGTAACCTGCTTTGCATGTGGTTCAATCATTAATGAGTCAAGGCAAAGCAGCAATTTGTTTGGCTGAGCAGGACGTGGGGGCAGCTTTCGTGGGAGGAGGGGACGGCAAAACATGTGCCCAGCCAAGGAGGGAGCAGAAAAATACTTCCCCTTCCCAGAGACCAGTGTGGAAACCACCCTGGGCGGATGGACAGACAGAGGGACGGGCTGCAGCTCTGTGCCATGGGGTGCTGAGAGCCCCTGCCCACCCCTGGTCTCTGCTGAAGGGTCTCCAGTGACACGTTCCTCAAGTGCTTGCAAAGCTCATCCACAGCCGTGCATTACTGGGAACTGGGTTCTTCCCAGTTCTACTTTTGGGATGACGTGGGGGTCAGCACGAGCCACAGGGCCACAGCCAGAGGCCCCCAGGTCCCACCCTGCCTGGTCAGCGTGTGAAACCCCAACCTCACACGGGCTGCAGCGACCGTCGAGGCGCAGAGCCCCACGCTGCATCCCAGGGGCACGAGGAGGGAGAAAATGCTGCTCTTCATCCCACCTTTTGAGAGATCCCCAGGGGCATCAGGAGGGCACAGCTCGTGTCCGATCACACCCCATCATCATCATCAGCCATGGAGCAGTCTCTCCTGTCACACAGAGATCAACACAGCAAAGGCAGCAGCTTGGAGTCATTCTCTAGTTAGCAATCCAATTAAAACAGTGTATATTAATTATAAAAACAAGCCAACATATTTTCATTATAGAAAGCAGAGCACTTAGTTTTCATATAGTAACACATCTGAACACTTCAGATCTTGCTGGTTTCATCATCATTGCTACATAAAACTGTTATGTTTTTATCTTAATAAATATAATATAGAGTTTTAGAATAAATGCTGATAACGCAAAATGACTGCTCTGCTGCAACTCATGCACCAGAACCAGGTTATACCAGCACAAAAATTGTTTGTTGGTTTGAAGCAATGCAGTGGCATTTTTACCTGCGGTTTTGACTGTATCTGTACCTGTGGCCGCTGCCTTCCACTGTTCAGAAGCCCCAGGGCTCCCCATAAAAGATGGGGTTTCCATTTCCTGGGGCAGAGGATGCCCAGTCTGGGTGTCCTGGCTGAAAGTGCCAATGGTTGCAGGAGAAAGTGAGGGTGCAGCAGTTTTCTTGCACAAAGGTGAGCAGGAGAGCGATCCCAGCCGTGCTGTGGGTTGGACACGATGGGGTGGTCATGGACCGACACTCAAGGTGCTCCTCCCGGGGGGTGTCCACTGCTCCCGGGCATGTTTGTGTCCAGGGGGGATGTATAGCAAATCCTGCACAGTGCAAGGTAAACTTTCATACACTTCCATTTCACTCTCACTGCTGTGCATGGCACGCTCCTAGTGAGGTTTCAAGCCAAAGCTGCTGCTGTGTGACCTATCAACAAACATTAATGACCCAAGATAGAAGGATCAGTCTTCCTCTCCTGGCTCGTATAAGAAGCAGAGCTCTTTTCAGGCGGGTACAGAAAGCACCTTTCACCCTGTACACGGGCTGTGGGACGGTATTTACATTCACTAGGGCTACTTTGCAGGAAAAAATAAAATCCCAGCACTTGGGGGACTTATTAATCACCCCATTAGCAAACAAGCCACAACTGCTTCATCCACCTGTTAACAGCAGCTTGTTGAGTGCCGCTGGCAGGGGCCAAACCTGAGCAGATGGCCGTGTGTTTGCAACGTGCACACACACACCCCGACACCCCATAGCTCCACCTGGCCCCGGCAAAACCCAGACATTCACACAGCGGTCAGATACCTGGAAATCACAGGCAGTGCCCGTGCTGCTCTGAGCTGGGTGAGCAGCTGCAGTGACACCCAGCTACTGCCACGTCCCCCGCAGGGGACAGGCAAACTGGGGCTGGGCTGCCGAGGAACCACAGAATCGTGTTGGTTGGAAAAGGCCTTCAAGATCATCAAGCCCCACCGTTAACCAAGCACTGCCACGGTCAACACTGAACTATGTCCCTAGAGTACCACATCTCAACAGCTTTTAAATACCTCCATGTCCTGAGTGGCTCTGGAAGAGCTGGGTCAGGCCTTTGTACAGCTTGTGTGCTTGAGGGCAAGGCCAGCCGCAGGCAGGAGAGGAGCCACGGGGTGACACTGGGTGACAGCGGGTGACAACAGCAGCACTGCACTCCAGCCAGGACAGCCCTTTCCCCAGGAACGTGACAGAGGTCGTGCCCAGGAGAAGGGGATGCTTTGGCCGCACACTGGGCTGGGTGGCTCCAGGTCTCAGACAGATCACTCCACCCCAGGCTCGTGGTGTTCCCAGGCGCATC
This sequence comes from Antrostomus carolinensis, assembly GCF_000700745.2. Lineage (NCBI taxonomy): Eukaryota > Metazoa > Chordata > Aves > Caprimulgiformes > Caprimulgidae > Antrostomus > Antrostomus carolinensis. The sequence continues at coordinate 43,333 of NW_010290396.1, read as the reverse complement.
CCTGCTCCCAACAGTGCAGGTACGAGCGCACGGTCTCATCCTGACCTGCCCAGGATGGAGCCTTCTCCAGAGGGTCACTGCCATGGAGAGCACCTCAGAGCAAAGCTTTGAGGGTGTCAAACACAGCCACCCCCGGGCCAACGGAAATCGCTTGGGAAAGCCACTTCCTTCCTTTTCAGAAGGAAATACGAAGGTCACATGTAGATGGCTGCAGAAAAACCACCATGAGCTGGAAAAAACCTAAATAAACTGCTAAGTAACTCATTAGCTTTCAGTCCCTGAAAGTTTGGAAATAATGAGCACAAGCACGTGTCCAGCATTACTGGACCCTGGCGAATTATACAGAAGAGCAGTTTCTGGATTTTCCCAATGCGATGAAATGAATATTTGAAAAAGCCAATCAGAAAACAAAGATGTTGAAAGCACTCGCTAGTTCAGCGGTGCTGTGGGTCGTGTTGGTGCTTCACATGGAGCAGCTCCCTGGTTTTACAAGGGCCAGGAGCTACTGTTGTTCTCTCCCATGGTGGTAAGAGTAGGATGGAATGGGACAGAAGCCCACATGAAGCTGGAGGAGCACCTGGCACCTGCCCTGAGCTGCTGCTGTTGCTCTAGAACCATCACGTCCTGACAGCCAGACTGGACAACACACATGGAACCAGCTGAAGGAGTGAGTGGGGGTTTCCATTGGGCTCAATAAGTCTTCCAGCTCTGCACACCTTGTGTCCCAATGGCCGGAGGGGTTTCAGTCTCTTTACTACCATCAGCAGTAACTTGTCTCAAGCTTTCGCAGCTCGATGATCCCCGTGTCTGTTCACAGAAGGTGCTGCAGAGCACCAGCTCAGGTGGCACCGAGATGGACATCAGAGCTGCCTGGAACCCACCAGCAGCAGCTGCTTCATTTCCACGTTGGTATCACCATACCTGCCGTGAGAAATGCCAAACGGAACACAACAGGCCCTGATAACAAAGAACTCATCACAAGTGAGTCATCGTCTCTGCCTGATGATGGAAGAAGTTTATGGAGGAGGAAGTGCTGGGGAACAATTTAATCTGTACATGCAGAAAGTGAACAATAGACGAGCGACTCAAACGAGACTTCCTTAAATGGCCAAGTGAAACCTTATAAAAGGTAACTCCTTACGTTAACCATCATTTTAGAGCACTGCTTTATATCAGTAGCAATTTGTAAGGAAAACCAATAAATTCACTGCTCTGTTGAAATGGTGCCACCCAGGTTTAACCCTGCAGCTCCCAGCCTGTTTGAAGCAAGTTGGCAAGACTGGGAGAGGAGGGCAGGCTCCGGCTGTAGATCAACGCTGTGCTGTTAAATTCGTTGGGTTCTGTAGCATCCTGTGGGCTTCAGAGAAGAAACACAACTGGAGTCAGGCACGTCTGTTGTCATTAAATACCCATTAGTCAATTTATATTAGACTGAGGCCTATTAAATGAGTCATGCATATTTAGCAGTTTATGATGATGTATTTGCATTTGACCAATTAGAATGAGTCATTAAAGTTGACCTTGAGTGAAATGTGGTGCCTCTCCCTTTTGAACAAGGAATGTTTACCCCCACCCAGGATTCATCCCCATGAGCAAAATGGAACATGGGAATATTCTTTTAGGTTATAAATTATTACTAGGGGAAATTAATTAATGCCTTGCACTGGCCACCATGAACCAGTTGAAGAGAAGCCTCATGCTGCTTCTGCCCCTGGTACAAAGAAGGAACAGAATTAACGTTTCCTTTGGTTTATCTTGGCTCACATCAGCCCAGCAGTACCTGGTTTCACTGTGCTCTGAAACAAACACGAGCCAGCTCTCCTCTGCTTCTGTCCCCGAGCCAAAGTCGCTGTGTTTGGACTCAGATGTTCGTTTGCCAGCTCGTGCCAGGAAAATGCATCCAAGCACCTCTTAGCTCTCCCCAGCTGGCTGCCATCACAAGGGGATGGATGCCTGTGGGGTGCTGCAGGTATTTCAGGTGCCTGAACCAGCCCACGCTCCAGCACCCTCACTTTACCCCCAGTGCTGCTGCTCCTCGCGCAGGTACATGGCACCAGGACCCGCTCCCAGCCCAGCTTTGCTGGTGCCCTGCAGTAAAACAGCCTGCTTGGCTGATCCCCAGGAACGGGGGGCTCCGAGAGGCCGTCATCCCCCCCAGCCATCACCCCTCCAACACGAGGAGCCGTCACCCCTCGCGTTTATGAGAGCAGCTGAGCAAGCCTGCGCTGCGACAGCCGTACGCGGGATGTCATCTGCATAAAGTGCCTCTGTAATGCACATCTCGTAGACAACCGCTCCCCTCAGCACTTTGCCATCTGTTATTTGGATTTGTACTAATTATATGCAGGGCCTGAAAATGAGGAAAGACATGAAATTGCTTCAATTATTCAACTAATTTCTTTTTTTTTTTTTTTCCCCTGGGAGGAACAGGTCTTCATTAACAGTGTAAGCTTCAGGAAGTCCAACACACAGATTTCTTTTGCTCCCCAAAAGCTATAACGGCCTTTTTTCAACCTCCACCTCCCAGGAAGAGGAAAGGGCATTCACTGCTGTTGGCTGCAGCATGGAAACATCACCCTGGAGCCTTCCTCCTCCTCCTCCCAGGAGAGCAGCCCAGCCCTGCAGCCACGCTGGAGGTGGCGGGTGAGACCTGGCCTGGGCTCTGCCACCCCGAGCCCTCGGACTGATGCGTTCTGGGGCTCCTTCCCCACAGCTGTGGTGTGCAGGCAGCTCCAGGGGTTCTCCAAAGCACATCTGTGTACAGAAACACGCAGGGGGAGGCTGTAAGACTGTTGCCATTTTTGCCAAAAGCATAAATTTTTCTACTACCCTACAGGTATAAAACTTTTCTAAAGACAAGAAAGATCATTTCTAGAGGCATCTTTCACTCTGCTCCTCTCACTGCCAACATTTTCACTGTTTTATCTCCTAAACACCCTGCTTGGTCAGACTCTCCACTAACTTAAGGATGACCTTTAGGGCACAGCTTCACCCCTGCCCAGGCTCCCTTCTCTGCCAACAACCAGCGGGCAGCAGCCTGCCTCCCCTGCCAAACCCTTCCCAACGCCTCCCATCAGCATTTGGCTGAGGGAACAGAGGTAAGGGCAAGACCCACCTCTGAAGCTCTGCCCAGGCTTTGCGAGGAGCTACAGCACACAAGGAAAGACCCTCAGCCCTGCTCAGGGGGCAGGGGCACCCAGCAGCACCCCGCTGCTCTCCTAGCCTTAGGTGCTCCCTCCTGCTTGTCGGAGGGACAATATAACACAGCAATATTCCATATACAGCCCATACAACCTGGCTGAAACACACACTCAGAAAAAACAAACAAACAAACAACTGAATTATTGAAGATTGAGTGTCTTTTATGCAAAAGAAAAAAGCAGGATGCTAGAGGTACATGTTTGTGGTGGGTCACGATCAGTTTAGAGCCGACCAACGTGTGCGTTCATCATTCAAAGTTTTTAGGGTTTATATTTAAGACACAAAACATTCACATAGAGGACAGTCGTTCAAGACTGACAGCTGAACTGTTTCTTTTTCAAGTCTATAAAGCTATGAAGCTAATTTTATCTTTAAAAACCCTTATGTAAAAACTGCTAAACAATTTTAAGGATAATTAGAACACAGGATACATAACTTATTTATTAAGTAGTGTATAAAACACATGGCAGTGCTACTGTAAGGCGAGGGCCTTCACAGTCTCCCTTTATCCAATGGATATCCAGTGCTGGTTTGTTACCTTATTTCCTTCTAGGACAGGGATTCAAGGAAGTACTTACCGAGAAAGACAGATGATTTAAAAAAAAAAAAAAACAAAAAACAAAAAAACCATGAAAAACCCACAAACAAAACCCAAGAAATCCCAGCAGCAGAACATTTGCACCACATCACACCCATCCCATTTGGTTTTCCAGCGCTTCCCTCAGACTGTGCTGGAGGGACAAGAGCCCAAACCCCAGGTGCAGGGGACAGGGTTTCACTCACCGCCTTTCCTTCACGAAACAGGGCCCCACACACCCCATGGCCTGGTGGCAACATCCCGCAGAACATGGGAGTGCGTCAAAGGGGACAGGGAGCCCTGAGCAGGTGCAAATGCCACCGCTGCCCATTTGCCCAAACCTGCTGCCGTGACACCATGATGGGAAGAAACAAAAAGCCACAGACACCAATAATAGGAGCAGAGGGAATGGCAGGAAGATGTGGCAGGGGAGGGTGAGGTTGGCCATGAGGAAAAGGTTCTTGAGGCAGAGGGTGGTGGAGCACTGGAACAGGCTCCCCAGGGAGGTGCTCATGGCACCAAGCCTGGCAAGATTCCAGCAGCATTTGGCCAAGGCCCTCAGGGACATGGTGTGAATGTTGGGATTGTCCTGTGCAGGGACAGGAGTTGGACTCCAGCATCCTGGTGGGTCCCTTCCAGCTCACAGTGTTCTGTGATTCTGTGAAACCCAGGACAGGGAGCCCCACGCACTGGGCTCAGGGAAGCCCTAGCAGCACAGGCAGGGCTGTGCACACCAACCCTTCTGCTCCAGGCCAGGAAAGACAACTCAGGGCAGCCCCAGCAGTTTCTGGGGTTCTGAGCTCAGACGACAGCAGTGGAAGCACACGGAGGTCAGAATCAGACTGATTTTCTTGCCAGAGAAGAGGAGAAACGCTGCAATGCAGATGCTGTGGAGCAACACACCAAAGACGGCAATCACACCCAAAAACTCACACGGCTCCCGTTTCCCTGTGGCCCTCGGCCGCAGCCAGCGAAGGGGAGCCAGGCGTGCCAGAGCAACGTCTGCACTCACAGGTTCTCATCCAGCCACTCCAGGTATCTGTTGGCCAGCCGGTGCCCTACAGCTAGATCAGTTGGAGCCGAGATAAACGTCATTGCCCCATGGAAGGCATCCTTGGCGTGATCATGGGTGACGGGCACACCCGCTGCCCGCAGCCGCTGGGCGTACATGGCCCCATCATCCCGCAGGACGTCGTACTGGCAGGTGAGGATGTAGGTGAGGGGCAGGCGGCGCAGCCGGGCATCGCTCACCAGCAGTGGGGCTGCCCGCGGATCCAGGAACCCCGGGTACTTCTGTGCCAGCTCGGAGCTGCCGTAGACGGGACCTGTGTAAACGTGACCTTTCTTCAGCTCCTCGGGCAGAAACTGGCTCCAGTTTACGAACTGAAAGAGGTGGCTCGATTCCAGCGGGACGTGCCTGTTGGAGGCCATCGCGTCCCTCAGAGCCAAGTCAGAAGTGAAATATTCGCTCCAGAACTTGACCGTAAGTGACCTGGATAAAATCACCTGGTCTGCGTTTTCCTGGTAAGATGGCAAATTCAGATCCAGGGACTGAAGAGCAGGGTAAATCAAAACCTGGGCTTTGAGCTTAGTTTCAACTTCAGAGTCCTCTAAGAGCTGTAGAAGAAAAGAGAAACAATTACAAAAGTCAGTGAAAAAGTGTTGGTTCTCCCATACTGACAGAAGATCTTAAGAAATTAACACACGTGTTTAACAACAAAAGCAAAATAAGATTATCAACAAAACCAGGATAGATTAATTTAAATAAATTCTAAATTCATAGGCAGGTGACCTAAAACAGTACATTGTATTAAAAATGCTCAAACATCAAATATAATATAATTTTTTTTCTTATGCTGAAGGATAACAATATTTGGGAAATATTCTTTATGAAGCATTGAGACTTTTGGAAGCATTGATGCCTTCTGAAGTAGTAACAAATGCTTCTTCTATAACTACAGAAAATTTCTATTCTTATAGCTTAAAAATTGCTGATTTCTGGGGCTCCTTTAAATATTTCACACAATTTAGGGCTTATCCATCTGTTTGGTTTTTTAGCCCTGAGGTGTTAGAACTCAAACAACTACGATTCTGTCCATTTTAGACATGCAAAAAATAAAATGTGATGAATTGAACACTGACATTTCATACACACCATCCTTTTTCCTTCTTCACTAATAAATGTCCACTTTCTCCCTCGTCCTCTGCCTTCAGCATCCACAGCAAATTCACAACCTTTCCAAGTGAGATTCATTACAATCCAAATAAGTCCTCAAGAGAGCAACATCACACTGACTTTATTGAACAAACCTGAGTGAGAAGCATGAACGGTGCTGAAACTGCGTGTGATTAAATGACACCACAACATTTAGTCCTTTTTTTGGCTGCTATTTATATCCATATGAGTCAAACTGCTAAAATTCCCTTTTCAAACAATATATCTGAAAACAGTTAAAATATGCTGAAGGAGAGAGCGATATATGCCCTGATTATAGGGCAGAGAGCCTTTTTTTAGGGCATAAAGGTCACATCAAAGCTACTTTGATGGCACGAAATGGCTCAGTCACCTGGCTTGGCTGGAGCCTCAGAGATGCACTCGCTTTGAGCAGAGGTGTTTTTCAGGAGTTTGTAAAGTTCATTAAATGACAATGACAAAGTTGAACTAGCAAACAAGTTGGGGGGGGGGTTGGTTTGGTTTTGGCTTTTTTGTTGTTTTGTTTTTTTACCTGTTGTGCCACAGCTGCAGCTAAGTTGCCACCTGCACTGTCTCCTGCAACACAGACCCGCTCCGGGTCCACCCCGTACTGGGAGAGGATATTTCTCTGGAGAAAGAACTTCGTTACCGCGTACACATCTTCAAACTGAACGGGAAAATGGTACTTAGGTGCCAACCTGTAACTGTCAGAGGCAAGCAGAAATGTGTTACCTCCTGCTGTTTATAGAAAAAGCCTTGCTAGCATCTGCCCTAGTTGGTGAGTGTTTATTATTTTCTGTGCCCAGAGAAATCAGAACTCTGTCCTGGATGATAAATTATTTTATTACCCACCCAACTTCATAAAGCAATATCCAAAATAACCACCAACCACCACTCACCCCTGCAACCCCGACAGCTTTTGTTTGCAAATACTTACAGCTACCAGGAAAATATATGATCAAAGTAAAAGATACTGCAAAATTAGATTAATTGAAATAGAGTCATTAATTCCAAACCCTCATCCCATCGAGAAGGAGAATCTCTTACTTGACTGATACCACGACAGCATTTAACCTGTTTGAAGTCCATCTTGCTAGACGATCATAGGATTTCATGCCTGAAATAAAATGAGCCACTTAGAACCTACAACAGCACCTTTGAGAACAGGCACACACACAACCACGTGTTCCCCTCGGCAGGAGCCTCTGGGCACTCTCCAAAGCCCCCACAGCCATGCGGCCACAGAACACATGGGTTTGTCCAGAAGCTCAGACTGGAAGAAGCAATCTGACTACTGCTGGAATGCTACCCAAAAGGATGAACAAAGGACATTATTTACACTTCCAAGCACTACACAGCACAAAGTCCTGGAGGCTCAGCTTTCACAGCAGAGAACAACAGAACCAAGAACACACCGGGGCCAGACTGAGCTCTTGGTTACGCATACACACACCAAAATTAAAGAGCTTGCCTGGGAAAAGTCTTTGGGCTCCTTCTCCCCAAAACAAGCAGCTCAGCCACTCAAGTGAGCTATGGATTGATAGCTGTGAACTTCAGCCGTATCTGCTACACTTATGGTGCCCATTTGGGTGATGGTCAAGATGGTAACTTATACCCATAAGCGTTGAAGGACACCAAAGAGAAGCAGAAGACGGGTTCCAGGGGAGAGGGTGACTGGAAGATGAATCACTCATGAAAAAGTCATAGCAAAAGCATGGCACACTGAACAGAACCATAGTGATAGAACAGGGACAATGGTTATAAACTGGACAAGAGTAGATTGAGATGAGATACTGGGAAGAAATTCTTTGGGGTGAGGGTGGTGAGACACTGGCCCAGGGTGCCCAGAGAAGCTGTGGCTGTTTCTCCCTGGGAGTGTTCAAGGCCAGGTTGGATGAGGCTTTGAGCAACCTGGTCTAGTGGAAGGTGTCCCTGCTGCTGGCAGGGGGGTTGGAACTGGATGAACTTTAAGGTCCCTCCCAACCCAAACCAGTCTGGGATGCTATGATTTGAGAAAGCCCCTCTGGGCACACCACAGAACACCATGCATCAGGCGAGCACTGAGAGCACAATTGTCACCAAAACCAAAGAAACACGCTCGCCCTCCTGGGAGCACGTTCATGAGAAATAAAGATGCAGTAACAGATATGGCAAAACTCCCCAAAATAGATTTCAGGGAACAATAAATACCCCTTGCCCTTCCCTGAGAAAGGGGTATGGGGAAGTGTCCGAGAACTGAGCTGCTGGGAACCAATGACACCCCCAGTCTCTACATCTCCATTTGATTTTTACAGAATCCCAGAATCACCTCGATTGGAAAAGACCTTTAAGATAATCAAGTGCAATCATTAACCCAACACTGACAAGTCCAAGGATTTTTACCCCTACGTGGATGTTCTTCCCTTATTACAATACCCAGTTTTGCCCCCTTGTCCCACTAATACCACGTAACCAAGCCAGGGGCTGCAGATAAAACGCCACGACAGCAGCAGAGCCCTGGACCAGACCCTTTGCCCTCCACCTCAGGATACACTGAGCACCCTCTCCAGCACTGGTGCATTTTCACTGGTGAAAAGCCAGTTCCCTGCCCCTATCCCATAAAACAAAAGGCACCACTTGCCACGAGTCATTGAGATCTTCCATACGGACCCCTGGTGCTGACAGAAGAGCTTACCTGCATGTCCTAAGCACCATCCTCCACCATGGAAGAAGATCACTGCTCTCCTCAGCCCCTCAGATGGCTTTCTGGGCAGGAACAGACGGACAGCCACATTGCTGAGCTCTGTGTCCGTCACAGTGACATTTTCATCAGACGTGGGTGGGGTGTACTCAGCAGTCGTGATCAGCATCAGAGCTTCCATATAGTTCATGAGTCCCAGCCAGTCAGTAACCTCAGCCTAGAGCCCAAGGCAAGGGAAAGCAGCATTGTAAACACAGCCTTAGAGGTTAAATTTCCACAAAGCCATTTGACTCCCTGTACAAGTCTGTAAAGTCTCTGTGGAAGTCACTAAGCCAAACGCTGCTGGCTCAGAGGAGTCGCTGTCTGCACTGTCCAGCCTGAGATGTTCAACTCCCTTCTCCCCCACTGCTCCCCTGCAAAGCTCGGTGGTGGTGGCTGGAAGGCAGCCCAGAGGACACCACTGCTCCCCATTGCTGAGCCAGTAAAAGAAAGTGCTTTCCTCCACTTCAGGCCAGTGTGCAATTCCTTGTCTGAGCAGCCATAAGCAACCCTGCAATCACACTGATGCAATCTGATCACAACGCTTGGTTTGGAAGATAACTGAAATAACATCCCTAAGTTTATGAAACTGCAGCTTTTTGGTAAAACAGTCACTCCCATGACTGCTGCTAACAGTGTGTTACCAATGGTTCAGAAAGGAAAGTGCATTGGGAAGCACCCAGCAGGGACATCAGGGTTGCCAGTTTGTGGGTGCACGCTTGTTTCACCAGGATAGAGTTATTTTTCTTCTTAGTAGCTGGAATAGCTGTGTTTTGCTTTCCATGTAGGATTTGTTATGAGAAGAATGTTGATAAGGTACTGATGTTTTTAGTTGCTGTTGGATGTCCAAGGTCATGGTGTTTTGCCAGTTTGCAAGTGCAAAAGACTGGGAGGGGGGAAGCACAGTAATTAGCAAACCCCAAATTGGCATTTGGATATGCCAAGGAGATAATCCATATCATATCATTTGCCAAGAAATAAAATGCCCAGCCTGGCACAGAGCCTGTCAGAAGTTTAGCTTTCCAAGAGATGCTTTACTCTTCCCAATAAGAATGCAAAACAAGCATCCAAAACCCCCCACACTTTAACTGACAACCTCTTGAAAGGTAAAAAAATCTGGCACTCAGAGTTGGATGTTGCACATCACACCACCTAACCCTGCTGGTTTGCTTGATTTTAATTTGGTTTACTTTAGATTATATTTAAATCAACTATATTCTACACATACCCTACTTTTTCAGAAGTTAGAAGGAAAGAGAATACAGCTGAGACCTTACTGACAGCACTTGATAGTGATCAGCACCATGTTTAAGAGTCACCACTCTGAAGATTTGGACCAAGTGACACCAGCAGCTCTGCCAAACTCTGTGGTTTGGAACTGAGATGAAGACAAACAGGCAGTAACTGGCACACAGGGCAGAGGGAACATTCAGGTCTTGTCAGAAGCTCCATGAAGACCAATACATACATGTGCCAAAACTGCATATTTTTATCCAGTGATTACACTGTTTATATAAATATTTCTCAGCTGTTGTATTTTCCCGGAGGATTAGCGTCTTGAAAAAATAAATACAGAGGTCAAAGTGAGTCCTGCTGGAATTCCACTGAGCTTGTGACACTCCTCCACGTTGGGAGGAATTCCCTCAGCTTCAGGACTGAGGCCCTTGGTGTTCTCAGAGTTCATTTTTCCAGAGGTGGACGTTTTACATGGTAGCAAAGCACTGGTCTGCTGCCTGCGGGTTCAAGGCCATTGTCAAATAAAAACAAAAAGATATCATACCCTCATCTAAAAAGTCTCATTGTCCCTGATCTGAAGTTACTGCAGTTACAGGGGCAAGAGGAAAACCAACCACTCTGGAGTTTTGTGTTCCTTGTGCTTTGTTAAGCACCTTGGAGGAACCAGCCCAGGAGTTCGTGCTGTAGAGACGCCTTCCAGCAACGTCCCTCAAGGGAACATGGAAACCTCTCTGCTGGCTCCTTAGACCCTCCTCTCAACACATTCTACGGTGGAGAACAAAGCAGTCTCAAAACGTTTACAGCCTCCCAGAAAGACATTTGCAACACGCAGCCGCTCTCCTCCCCCTGGACCTTCATCTTTGACCTTGTTTTCAGGCTTCGGGCGCGCTGCTGCAGCCCCGGCGCACAGTAAGTCCAGGCTGGATCCAAAGCAGCTCCAGTTTAATGCACATGAGGGGTGGGAGCTACAGCACCATGACATGCTGTGCAGCCTCACCGATCATTTACCTGTGTTTGAAGCAGTCATGTAACATGACTGAAACACAGCACAAGCTGAGGGTGGAATATATATATATATATAAATAAAATAGCACGGAAAGACATAAGGACTGCATTGTTGTCAGTCAATGTTGCCATATCACTACAGACAGGGTGTAATACCTCTGCCTTCCAGACTACGACATACAGTTCCGTGCTGCTTAGCTAAATAGCTTTGTTTGGTAGGCAAGATTGCAGTGGTATTAAAAAAGATTTGAGAGAGAGAGAGACAGAGAGAGCGCGCTTAATTTCTATGTGCTCTAGCATTATCACCCCTCTAATTAGCTTGGTGTAGTTTTTAGGCTCATTCTGTCAGTGGATTCCTATGAAACCACAAAAAATAAGTTTAAGAGCTCTAGTTTCCCTTCCTCTGACACCCAAGACAATACTTCTGAGGAAGCTTGATATACAGGTTCTGAGAAACAGGAAAAGTTCAAGGAGGAGTGCTTCAGCTACAAAGGATGGCAAAGCAAAATAAACTTGTTGGCACTTGTCTATCCATACTCACATTTTGTGCCACATTTCCAGTTCCTCTGAATGTCCTTTTTTCAAGATTGCACAATTAAATCTTTTCTGTTTCTTTATAGCCATAGCTACAGTAACTTTAATGCTTAATTTCAGATACTACTGTCCTTCACTTAGTATATTACCATATATATATATAAAATATACACGTGTATGGCAGGTACACGTTGCCGTATCTCAGTCAGCCACAGAGGCAGTGGGAACGTCCTCTCCCCGGCCAGCCCCACACCAAGCCCAGCACTCACCAGGTGTCCCATGACCCTGAAGCTAGTCGAGAGGAGCATGACCTTCCAGGGCTCGTCGATGTCCTCCGGGACAGGGGTGTACAGGTAGTAAGCGAGGAGAGCCGAGGCGAGGACAAAGCAGAGCAGCTTGGTTCCCATGTCTGGAGGTACGGCTTGCCCAAACCGACCAGTTCAGAGTCTCACCAACTCTCACCAGCCAGCACCCAGGCACAGGACAAAGTTAATCCCGTGGCTTATCTGGGTCCTGGCCAGGCAGTGATTTCTGGGCTCAGTGCCTGGGGCAGAGGTTACTCTGCTGTGCAGCTCCCGAGAAAACGCGTCTCTTCTGCAAAGCGTTCAGCTGCTCGGAGCCCACCGAGCTGGCACCTAAGCCTCAGGTTAAACATCGAGGGTCTGCACCCCCATCACCCCCTGCCCTGCACTCAGCAATAACAGCCAGCAGGAAGGCTCAGGGGGAAAGAGACAGGTGAGAAATAAGGAGCAGAATGTGGTCTGTGAACAGAGGACTGCAGCAGGTAACACTCATATGTGAAAAAATGCATTAAATATTCAGCAGCTATCAGCTGTTGCTTCATAACACACCCATTCACACACAGCCCAGCTCGCTGAGCTGCCAAACCGGATCAGACTGCAGCAGCATGGAACCCACTGTCATTTCTCAGGCAGTAACAAGGACCTACCTTGACAAAAGCACACCCTTCATCTTGTACTAACACACCCAACCAGTTGTGCAATAATTGATTTGGTAGGAAAAAAAAAAATAATCTCTTACAGGACTTCTGGTTAATATTTGAAAGATCAGAATTAATTGCCACTCTTCTCAGGATGAAGAGATTTCAGTCCATCTCCCAAAGGCAACTGCTTCTGCACAGGGAGGGCTGAGCAACAGGTAATAACAATTCCCCCAGGAACCACTGCCAGTGCAGGCACACACCGAGGGGGGGTGAAAGGAACGGCTGCAGCACCGAGAGCCTGGCTTTAACCTGGAATGGTAAAAAACTCCATTACAACTTCTATTTTGCTGAAGTTTTACCAAGAGCCAAGCAGCACCACCGCTTGTTCTCTCACACCGAGCAGCCCTCGGGGACTGAGCATCCTTTGGAGAACAAGAGAGCCCAGATCATCTCAGGAGACTGAAAGCTGAGCTGTGTGTCACCAGCCCCAGTGCAGAGGAGGTGGTGGCTTTGGTCAGTCTATCAGATATTTTCTTTGCTTAAGATTTGGGCATCCCCAAAATATTGTGGTGTTGTAAAAACCCAGGGCCCCATCCAACCTGGCCTTGAATGCCTCCAGGGATGGGGCATCCACAGGTTCTTTGGGCAACCTGTTCCAGTGTAGGTGAAAAATTTCTTCCTAATATCCAACCTAAATCTCCCCTCTCTTAGTTTAAAACCATTTCCCCTTGTCCTGTCACTTTCTACCCATGGAAAAAGTTGCTCTCCCTCCTGTTTCTAAGCTTCCTTCAGGTACTGGAAGACTGCAATGAGGTCTCCCTGAAGCCTTCTCTCCTCCAAGCTCAACAAGACTTGGATGAACTAGCTCAGACACTGGCCTGCTGCCTCAATAAATCAGCCCTGCTAAAAATAAGTATTGCGATATCAGATTGAATTTTCAAGCTGTAGTTGCAAGGATGAAATGTGTGGGTTTAGAACTCATAGCTGTTCATACCGGCAATTTTTATTATTAAGAAATAAACTCTGGAGCCACCGGGAGGCAGCATGGCCCTGCAGAAACGCTCCTTTCCACCAGCACAGCCCTCTTCCAGCCACCCAACACCCAGCGACAGACTCAGCTGTGTCACCCAGGGACTTGGAGATGGACAAAGGACAAAACCAACACTGGCATCGTAAACACTGTCCATGTTTGCCTTCCGTGAAACAAGTCACAACCTTGTAGTATGGAGCAAAAGTGTCCTCTTCTGTCCCTCAATACCTCGGATCCACATCCACTAAATGATCAGTGTAATTAGAGCAACGTGGGGCTGACAACTACCTTTGAGCAGCAGCAACACCCAACCTGCCCTGACTGTGTCTTCATCCAACACAAGGACACGCAGGAAATAACGGGAACCAGCTTAACAATGCTAAACACTACAGCAAACAAGAGAAAAGCCACACCAAACCTGGATGTATTGTTAACATCAATAATTTCATACATGGATATTTTGTGCTCCATCAAGCCATCCTACCCTCAGTGCTGAGCTCCAGCAAACAAGTTGGCTTGTTTAGTTTTTATGCCCTTTTCCTGCCCAAGACGACTCTGTCATACTTCCACCCATTGTCCTCAAAATAAGCTTGAAAATCCCAGTTCAGTGCTGAGTGTACATGCTGGGATTGACTGGGAGTTAAGCAGCTTCAGGCTGCATATTCCGAAGCGGATACTGTATTTCATATCACCCACCTATGCTTCAGTCAGTTGTTTCTACTTTTATTTCTTCACTGTTATCATCGATACTTCTTAGTGATGCTCACAGAACCAGATATCGGCCTGTTCATCTCACATGAAGAGATGGCACACACAAGAGGTTTTGTACAACAGAATTTGGATATGGTTTTCCCATCTGTTGTTTATTACTGAATTGTAAGTTGTATAAAAGGAAACAAACATCTTATTTGAGACCACATTCACACTCTGAACTGAAAAAAGCAATTCACTGAAACTTAAATCTGAAAGTTAACACATGCAGTAATTCCAAATACATGACAAAGCAGGAATTCCAGAAATATGCTAGGTTCACAAAAGCAATAAAGTATCTGATAAAACATATTCCAACTCAGTCTAAAAAGCATATTATCATCAGAATAAGACAACAGAAGATTTCAAATAAATCAATATTTTGTTTTGATATTTAAAAAATTAAATCCTGTGTTCAAACATATGACTTTTCAGTTTGGAAGAAAAGCAGTAATATTTTTATTGTTTTACTATTCTGAAAATACTGATTTCCAACTTTGTTTTCAATTTTTGTCACTGCCTTGAAAAAGCAATAATTATTTCAGTTCTAATAACATGCAGTCATCATGAACACTGGATAGAGGAATATTAAATTATCATGTTATTTACCTGAATTCCTTCTTTACCTCCACCTTAATTACCTGAATTCCGATGGTTTTTTTCTATGAACAAAAATAAAGCCATTTAAGATTCATGTCTAGATAATAATCTGAAGAGATTATAAAGGTGAAAGTGACACAAAGACACACGGAAAGGTGAAGAATTACTGCACCATGTACCTACTGTTCATCAAACACCTCAGAGCATGATGCAAGCCCTGTGTGACTGTGATAACACTTGCCACAGGTCTCCGTGCTGGTAGCGAGGCACAGAGCACGAGGACCACGCTGTCCCTGCTCACTCTGAACCACAGCAGTGGCTGCTTTGGAGGGAGATCATCAGTAATCCCCTTACCTAACTCACGTTAGACCAGAAATCCACGTGTATTTTAAACCACCTTCACTGATTGAAACTTAAAATGGAACAGCAAAGTTCAAAACAACTTAAGAAACCCAAACTTATGTCATCAGATCCATTTTGCTCACACTTCTATGTGAGCTTCTCAGTGTTCACACAGCTCTAGTTTTCACACAGCTTCTCATTTTTCCAACAATAAGCACAATTCCTGAATTCAGGATCCAGGAGCAGATGGCTGAAGAGTTAATTTGCCATCTCAGGGGAACAGAGACCAGTAGAGACCTGCGGGACAGCCAGCAGGAACCTTCCACAAAGCTAAAGCAGTACTGATAAAATGGAAGTACAAAGCAGTTATTTGGAAAAGGGGAACGGCTGCCTGACAGACTGCAAACAAGGAAAGAAAGCACTTGGTAAATGTTTTCAGGAAGCGGGTGTTCAGATTTGCTTACTCAAACATACATTTGAGTTTCTGGATGTACGTGTACACACGAGTGTGCATGCAGAAACATGTATTTAAGGCTGAATTCTGATGTGAGCAATGCTTTGGGAATGCAGAGTCAGTGGGCACGCTGAGGATGGTCAGTGGAAGAGTCACTATGCAAACCAGAGGTCTGTCATTTTCCAATGGAGTTGCAATGGCATTTGGGGGATTAAGTGGCTGTTAAAGCAACAGAGCAGCTCGGAACTGTAATTTCAATAGCAGATAAGAAAAGAGAGTTATGAAAACCAGCATTTAGTTACTTTTGCTGTTTACCTTTCCAAATGAACACTTTGACATGTTTTTATAGAGTGTCTACGAGAGTATATGGAGTTTCCACTTGCTCCAGGCTGTGAGGAACTGATTCCCGCTGCTGCGGATGCCCAACCAGTCAGGCTCTTCAGCAATAAGAAAGGAAAAGCCTTGATTAAAGTAACCACCAGCATGTGTTCACAAACACCAACATGAACCCGTACACTTGCTCCAGGCTGTGAGGAACTGATTCCCACTGCTGCAGATGCCCAACCAGTCAGGTTCTTCAGCAATAAGAAAGGAAAAACCTTGATTAAAGTAACCATCAGCATGTGTTCACAAACACCAATGTGAACCCATGTGCTTTTGACTCTGCAAATTAAATGAGGATTAGACATCCCAGGAGCAGCAGTGAGAGCTGCCCACAACATGCTGGCGGTTTGCCCAGAGCTCCACGCATGGGCAGGGCAGTGCACCATCACCAGGGCTCTGCTTCATGGCTCTTCCAGAGAAGCATGATGGATACGGGCCGATTTCTGAGCCAACCTTCCTGTCAGTGCAATGCTGTCTAAAGCCCAGGGCAGACATTTTTCACCTGCCCTGGAAATCTGTTCTCACACAGCTGACACACATAACCCTGCTTCATGCTCCTGCTGTCTGGCAGCTCTGCTGTGGGTAGCAGTGACATGGAGAGCACACTTTGGTGGCACCCAAGGCGAGCCATGAGGACATCCCAGTGCTGCTCATCCTTGCAAGAACACCATGCAGGACTCATACCCGAGTGAGTCCTTACCCTCCTGACTCCAGCTCCTTTCCCACTGCCCATGCAAACACAGGCTGTGTAACTGCCTGCTGCCAGGACACCACCCTGCACCAGCCTGCTCAGTGTAAATCCTTAAACTGGGAATTTAGGATTACTCAAAAGGAAGTGAGCCACTCTTGGTGAAAAAGAGAAGGGGAGCCAAACAGGAGTGCTTCCCCAACAAAACAGCGTGCTGTGATGGAGCCAAGACTGTCAACATGGATTAAATGGATCAAGGCATTACTACTTTCCTGGAGTTTGTGGGGAAAAAAACCAAAACACAGCACCACCACCACACACACACAAAACAAAACCAAAAGCATATAACCGTGGTGCCAAAGGCAAAAACCTTCAACTCCTTGACTTAGTTCTCTGCACCACACGAAGAATCTACAGAAAGACAGACACAATTTGCAGTGCTTGGTGTATGAAGTCTAGGCCCAGGCTGAGCATCTTCCTCTCAGCAGCCTGTGCATCTGATAACGGAGCTGTACGCAGCGCGGCGTCCCTTGGCCCGAGGTAAATTGTTTCTGATTGTGAAAGCTCCACTTGGGAGAGGCAGCCGCCAGCCCAGCTTCTCTACTTGGCAGCACTTGGAAGGAAGGTCATGTACACTTACACAGTTACTGTTAGCAGCTGAACAAGGATTACAAGCTCTTCGTCTCTTCCCCCGAGCTCTTCACTCCTGAGATTTATACTTTACACAAATTTTGACAGGTATAAAATCAAATGTACGTGCATTAATTACTACTTCAAATTGTATTCCGCTGATGTCTGCAGGGTGCTAGGCAGAGTCCCAGAACAGATAGAGAGACTTGCTCAGATACACTAGTTAGTCTGTATTAATTAACACAGCTTGCTAAAATATATTAACAGAATAAAACAAGAGGCACACTCAAAGATTTCAGAACGTAAATTAGAACAAAAATTAGTTCCATGACTTCGTCATAAACCTGCTTTGAAACAAGGAGCACTGCAGGTTAAGAAACCAAAGGCCAGATGAAAGTGTTCCTGGAGCAGTCCTGCTGCCTACAGACCCACGCAGCAGTTACCAGGAACTCAGTCTCGAATCCACTTGGGAACCAAGGCGTCGGGGGAATATGCAAATGCCCATAAAGAGATCTCCAGCTTGCACTTCAGCACGTCCTTAATATCTTCATTTGCATCTGCTTTGAAATGCCTGACTCCAATCGGAAATGTAAACCCTCTTGCTCCAAGAATAGATTACTTCAGAGCATGAGCTGCCCAAAGTGGAATATGAAGGAGTGCAGATGACTACACTTGCTTGTCTACTATTCTAAAATTATTTTGTGTTACACATGAACTAGGAGAAGGCATATGGTCTGTTATTCAAATTACAACTCAACTCATAAACAAAGACAATAAATTAAATGGAACATGAAACAAAACATATTGGAAGCATCAGCCCTGGAGCCTCAGGACTAGACATCAGTTTTCCCATATTAATGCTCAGTTTTTTATTTCCCCTTGTATTCTCAGGGGAGTGTTTGTAGACAGCACATTTTGTGATAGCACAGATCTGAGCCGTGTTTGTCAGCATGTGGTCTGCCCTGACTGCACCTGCCTCTTTCAACTAAGTATGAAAATCCATGAACTGTTAAATCGAAGATAACAATGAAGGAATTGTTTAAGATATCTTTTGAAGATACTGCTTTACTAGAGTATTCTCCAGTCTAAAATTCATTCTGTGCTGAATGAGTACAGTGCCTTAGGGGAAGCACTGACTTTTCAGGGCCTTCACACACCTAATTGTTTACTCTGTGTTAAGCAGCTTACTCGGGACGTTTGCTTTGGATCTCAGCTCCCTGCTCCCGGGATATCTGACCTGCACTGACCGTTACGCTGTTCCATTAGCCAGAGTGCTTCTGTTCTCTGAGCTGATCAATGGCACTGCACAACAGACTATCTGCAAAGCCGTTACATTAGCTTAATGAGCTTAATATTACCTTCATAATTTAGCCAACATATTGCTAAAAAAACCCCAAAAATATTCTCAAAGAAGAATATACCAAACTCCTGATCACTGTGGCAATAACCCTTAACCAGGAGTTCTTGCTGAAAGTTATGAATGCTTTCCCTGGTTGCCTCAGACATTTCAGTATGTCCCAGGATCATGCAACTATTTTCTAGCTGCATCTTTACAGCACTTAATATCTGTAAAGATGAACATGTGGCCACAGCAATATTCCTACAAACATCCAGGAACAAAGCAGGCAAACCCATGCACTACAGTTTGGCTCTTCAAACATTGAAGGAAAAACAACTAGCAGAAATAGTTTTGCTGTCTGATTTATATGACTGCAGACACAATTTCCCCCTCACTGTAAGGTATATTTCATGGGTTTTCCCCCAGAGACATTTCTTATTCCTGTTTCATATTTCTTCCCCAAAGGGATTCCTCCAGCCCTCGCAGGGAAGGTGCCACATGCAACCTTCCAGCAGTGATCTGCAAAAGGGTGTTCTCCCTGGTGTAAACAGGTCCAGCTTTGAAGAACAAAGACCACATTTCTGCGCAGACCTCTCCTCTAGCAGTTTTCTCTTTCATTTTTGAAGCAGCAAATCCTGACTTTCTTAATTTGTTCCTTTTGTGAATAGGAGAGGGAAAGGAAAACAACCAGGAGTAATTCTCAACAGCTGTGGAGAACTCTTAACACAAAAAACACAAAATGGAGACATTTCTTTATGCAAGAGAAGTTTTAGCCAAAGTGCCACAAATACTTGGCATTTATATTTGTAAGAGAAAGGTTAAAGGAAGCTAAAAACATTGGGCTACCGATTATTCATCACCTGAATTCATGCCTACATCAGCTGTCTGCCAGTGCAGTATGTACCAAACTCTTTCTATGCCCCGTGGAAAAATGTAGGTTCAACCAGGATGAAAGGCTATAAATAATCTTATTGGTCTTTGGAACATCTTCATGCTCTGAAGAAATGTGGGTCATGTTCAGATTGTGCCAACAGAAGGTGCATCCTACAACAGCATTTGAAAACAACATTACCATAATGAAATGGTGGAAGCGCTCTGGAAGAGCCTGGGTAACTTCCCTGCCTGTAAGAACTGTTTTTAGCGGTAACTTAGTGTTATGAAGACATAACTGCTAACTTTCCATCAGAACTATATTCAAAAGCATGAGAAATCAAGGAGTAACTGCATGTCCCACAGGTATCACATGTACAGTGCATTCACAGAACTGTCAAATCTGAAGATTTCTTCATGTTTCCACAAAGATTATCATTGTCAGATGCTATTTTCCCAATAAATGCATTTTTAAAGCCACCAAAATCACACTAACATTCTAGTTTTCATTCTCTCCATTTGTTACAAATAAAATCATTCATTCAGTTAAAACAAAACACAAAACTTATTTAAAACTAGAACCCAAAACACTCTCATTTGGTTACGTATTTTCTGCTCCCCTCCATCTGTTTTTCCCCATGTCTGCGTTCCGCCTGCTCCCAGCCAGACCCAAACATACTGAATCAATGTTCTCCCAGCATCTGTGGCCAGGCTGGAGTGGAGAAGCACTGGAAACCTCGGGGAAGTCCAGGCCACAGAGATTTGAATAAACTGAAATCATCACAAAATGTGGCCGGTTATTGAGAACAAACCAGCTGATGTTCACTCATCGCGCTGAAATGTGCGGCAGGCGCTAACGTGTGAGGAGAAGCAGAGTTGTTCTGAACAACTCTCTCCTTTTCAAACACAGCAGAGCTGGATGCCAACAGCCACATTAGATACCAGCAGTGTATTTTCTCAAAATACTTTGCAAAACATTTAGTATCATGGGTGACTTTTGTCTGTTCACAGAGCTGAGCTGATAGAAACCCCTCCTGGAACAATCTCACCAGTGCACGGTCCACAAGAGCAAAGATCCAAGCAAGAAAAAGCAGCTTCAGAAAGAGTCTTACTTCAAGCCACAACAAGGCAAATATCAAATTATCACACTCTGTATTTAAGTGGAAACTCTGAGTTCCTGAGAAACTTCATCCCTTCTGCAATCCTGCCACAACCAGAAGCTTTTACTGTTTTTCCACAGACCGAATTCTTTCTGGCTAGAAACAAATTCTGGCTTTAGCTGCCTGAACAAGTTTATTCTAGAAGTGATCACAAACCCAACACAGAAGCAGAAAGCAAATCAGCCATTAGTTACAGCAGCTTCGTGACAGGACACGGCCGACTTCCCTCCTGCAGCAGCCTCCCCACACCCAGGAGGACAAAGCCACCCAGCTGGGGCTGACCTTTGCAAAGCAAAACCATGGTCTGCAGGTAGCAGTCATGAGATACAAACAAGAAAACAGGGTATGCTGTGGATTTAAAGACATCCATGTAAAGAAAGGACACTGGAGGAGTGCAAAGCATGACTTAAACCGGAGCCATTAGCTCTGATGTGTATTGAGGGACCATCGATACTTTTTGTATTATTTGCACTTTGCATAGAATTGCTTCCTGGCTTATCTGTCAATGATTTCAAATAATATTCGTTGTAATTCTCATTACTGGTATCTAATTGCTGTAACCCTCATTTCTGGCCTCAGAAGTCTAAGCAGACCGATTGCTGGTAGATTCCTGCCTCTGAAAGCTCCCTGACCTCCTGCTGCCAGCCATCCTGCCTGGGCTGCCTTGGGTTGGCAGCTGCAGCTTCTCTCCCAGGGTTGTCCCCTTTGAGGACAGCAGTTGCTGTAGATGTTTGGTCCTGCTTCTTGGACCTTTGAAACTTTTCTGTCCTTTATGGATTCTTTGCAGTTCCTTCAAGAGCTCTAGACTAAGAGCACTAAGCCAGAGACCTGGCAAAATGCCAATGCTTTTTTCCTCCTCTGCTTTGATTATCAAGGGAAAATGCCAGCCGCATTTACAGCGAAAGCAAATATTTTTGTTACTGCTATGTTTAGCATCCTAAAAGCTGATAACATTAAAAAAAATGCACAATGCTGAAAAACAAGAGGCCAGATACAGAAACCTTGCTCTAATTAATTTATTTAAATTTTGACAGAGCTCCATGACACTTGCAACCTAAAAGGATTACTTCTACCCCTCCTCTTGATTTAAAAAAATAATGGAATATCCAAATCAAACAAAAACCCACAGAAGCAAATAGAAGTACAGACTAGAGATAAGTGGTCACAGACACACAGAAGGGAAAGGACCCTCCCAGGTCACCAAACATTGTGCTGCAGCACACAGCCCTACACCAATATATTTCAAGAAAAGACATATCTTCTGAAGAAGGACAAAAAATCCTACCTGACAAAATTGAGCCAAAGTGCTGGGAACTTTGACTTCTGGTTCAGTGGGACACAATTCCCATGAAAGCTCAGGTTTCTCACTGTCTCCAAGTATCAGTCCCTTGAAATCATGCAGGGTAATTACTTCAGAAGTGGTAGATGTCTGCAAACTAAGAGATGTGATTCTGTCTGTGAACAATGGCAAACATCCTGTGAAAAACCTGAAATATCAGCTGAGCTGCTGGATAAAGCCTAGTGCCAGGGCAGCAAGAGGAGAAGGCAGCCAGTCACATCTGACTGCACTCACACCTCACCTCAGACCTGGCAGGAAAATGCAAGGTGGAAATAGAAAACAACAATAATATGCTTTTCAGTGTCAATCACACTTATCAGTGATGACTTCTGCTTCTTAGCCCCTTGCTCATCATTCCACATTTTTTATTTACAATTTTTGGGCAAAACATTTTAAACAGCCATTAAAAGCATTTGCTGTAGGGAACCTGCTTTGGCAGGAGAGTTGGACTAGATGATCTCCTGAGGTCCCTTCCAACCCCCACCAGTCTGTGATTCTGTGAAAAGCCTTTCAAACCCTACAAAGGTTTGTGGTAGCTGTAAAAAAAATGAAGCGAAGCCTGGGCAGATGTGGACACAGACCAGACCACAGATGCTGAGAAGGTCTGGAGAACCAAGACAAGTCCTCCAGCTTCCTCAGCCTGCTCCTTGACCAGGTCTTCTCCTCTCCCATCTCACCTTATGTCAATTCCACCAGCCAATTTGAGAGAGAAGTGGCTTTTCAAGCATCTATTAAAAGATTTGTCACATTAAAAAAGGTTGCATCAAACAATTTTCCAGTTAAAAAAAGTATTTGCTATCAGTGCTACGACTCAGAAGTCTTAGTGTTGTATTGGTGCTAGTAAGATGGAGCAATGTGCCTTCAGCAAAAGCAGCACAGAATGAAGACAGACTTCACCGAGTATCAAATAGGCAAAGGTTTCCTGTTCCTCAATATCACACAACAAGAAGTGTATAAGAAAGAGTTGATAGTTATCTAAGACAGATCACAGCATATTCCATGGTAGAAAATGTTATTAAATAAAAGCACAGTAGCAACAGCCAAGTCCAGCAGAAATAGGAAGTGTGCACAGCAGCTTCTAGAGTTACCCCAGCGGCGTTCACCTAAGCGAAGGAATGTGAGAGCTGTCAGATTTCATTAAAGTGTTTAACATCACAGAGAGCTCAGCCAGACATCAGCATCCAAGCCAAGGTGGGCAAGAGTCCTGTTACCTTATTCCCAGCTATGAGAAACAGTTATCCACTATCTGAGAACGTTTTGTTGGTACACTGCAGTTCTAGATTAATCCCTTCAGCAGAGAGAATGACCTTCAGATAATAGTTCTACATTCCCAACAGATAATTTTCAAAAGCCACAACATGGGCAGAAGAGAAGAGGGGGCAGTGGAAAGGAGAGAAAGCACATTTTTCTTGCAAACTAAAGCAGTAAAGTCAGCAAGATTCTTTAAGTGTCTTGTAAAGTGATAATATACAATTCTTCGAGCCAGCTGAGGAGCTACATACATGAGGAAATTGTACCGGCAAAACTAGAAGTGGAAACAGGAGTAATTAACAGACTGTGTGGCACTTCTGATTTGTATACTTGGAATAATTAAGACAAGAATGACCTCACACATAGTACCCCTAAAGATTTAACAGGAAAATAAAGAATTACCACCTTTGCTATAGGTAAGCACAGATCTCCATCAACAGCTACAAAATTACACCATTTTCCTGTTTCTGTAGAACCTCAGTTTGACATGTTTGAAACTACTGGCGAGACCAGTACCTTCATAAAGCACAAAGTGGTGTTTCAGTTTATACAACCACTCTCTCCTTTACTGCAATGTCTAGAAGAATGAGCTACTGAGATGTGGTTAGGGATGGAAATCCTTCCTTCAGTTGAGTCCAATTGCCCAAGCATTGCTACAGATGGTGTTTTCCCTCTGCTACACTAACTGGGGCTGGAATGAAATGTAGTTTGGGGACAGTCAGTAACCAAGTATTTGTAAAAACTGTTGCTAATATACCAGGATAAACTAGAGCAGTTGCCTCTTACTTCACAGTGCACAAAAACCAGGATCCCATCACTAACAAGCTCACATGCTGGTTTTAATGGCTGCATGCATTTTTGTGGCAATTCAGCAGTTGTTTCTCCTAAGATAATTAAATACATTTAAATGAAAATGTTGGGAATAACTTTAGTAATGGACAGAAAAGAAAATTTCATTCACATGGTTTTGGATGAAACAATCCACCAAGTCTTGAGCGATTCATACACAGCAGAAAACACACAAGTCTCCCACCATGAACGTTCAACTTGTTCATTCCTCAAAACTCTGACCCTGCACAGTCACTGCTGCAGGCACTCAGCACCCACAGCAGCATGTCACCAGCCATTTCAGTGCAGGCAGAGAAGGTTACAGCCATATTTTACTGCCAATTTATGGTCAGGAAACCGGTACAGGATACAGGATTGCAGTGTATTACCACTGACACCAACACAAACTGAGATCCAGCACTTTTACAGGGTAGAAGGCAGCGGAGCAGCAAGCGCTGGCTTCTCAGCAAAAAAACTCACCTAAGCTACCTTTAGAGATGGATGAATTAAGGTGTTTTGAACTCAACATACATGTAGAGATCAAAATATCTATTTTAGGTAACTGTTTACAGTCAGTTTAAGTTTCAAAATCACATCACGACCTGATGCAATTTAGGCAATGGGTCTTGCATATGAAGTTCAAGTGCTCATTGTTGCACACGTGGCAGCGACCACAGGAACTACAGTGAAAAAACAGGAAACTACAGAAAAACCAGCATAGAATAGTGTTAGATGCTTAGGAAAGCAGAGGGGAAGAGGCCCAAATGAGAGGAGTCTTAAACTTCTCCGTGCAATAGCTTAACAAGTTTAAAGTATGCTATGCTCAGCATTCCTGAATTCCCTGCTGACTGTTGCTTCTGTGCAGTATTTCAGTTTTAACACAGAACTACAGCTCATAATATTGGTGGGCAGAAAAATAGCAAAGAACAGTGTGTACATCCAGAGAGACAGTGGAAATTTCCACTTTCACTTGTCAAGGCAGTTCAGAAGGGAAATGAAGCTAAAACAGTCCCACAGCACAGGCATCCCACAGTCCTGTTCAGAGCTACTGAACACACGTTATTTAAGGAACAGAACTGTGAAATGTTCAGTGCAAACACCTTTGTACTTGCATATCCGATTCAGGATACCATTGCATGTAAACCCAGACATTTGCTCATTCAAACAGTTCCTCACCACTATTCTCAAACTCAGCATCTCTGACAGGCGCTTTCCTACAGCAACACACAGTGTAAGACAATGAGGTTTTGAAAAAGCTGAATCTGACTGTCCCTAATGATCTAAGATTTTCAGTGAAGCACCATGAATCCAGCAGTTCTGCTGAGCTGGTTAAATGTGTCACTCACCTTTATGTGCTGCACAGAAAACAAAGAAATCAAACCACAGGAAGGCTGAGCGTAACCGGAACGAAGCCAATGACATTTGCATGGCACATGTGGATCGTCCCGCAGAGCTGGGATTTTTAAGCAGAAAACCAAGTGCCGTTCTCAAAGAAAACTCCAGCCTCATCTGAAGCCAGATCCTTTTTAAATGCTAAGTTTATAGACTCTGTTAGAGCCTATTTCACCTTTTTATAACTTTATTGCTAATAACGGTGATATGATTTTTAAATACTAATGACCTTGAAAGTTGCAAAAAATCCCATTTATGCTTCAATAACTATTTCTCACTCTGACCCTCACTGCAAGGTATGCACGACAACCTGTCCATAATTTACAGCCACATTCCTCATGCGGTAACAGGCCTATGGGGAACCTCACCCGCCGAGCTCCTTCCCCATAGCATCGCTTGCTTTGAAGTGTTCAGCCCCAGACCTGGGGTCCATGTGGAATTCTTCAGCTGAGCCCATAAATCACACTGCTTCGGCCTCCCTGTTACAGAACTGTTTCTTGTCCACAGTGATCTATTAGAAAAAATAGCAAAGTCACTTCACCTACTTTTTTCATGAAGGTCTTTATCTTTTTTGAGTAGTCTGAAGTTTCTGAAGCAAACACTTGAAGGATTCATTGTCTTGCTCACATTTTCCTTAAATTTTAATTTCTAGGACCACTAAGCTGACATCAGTTTTGTGATATACCCTGCAAATGTAATGCTGTGATTCTGCAAACACAAAATGTACATCTAGTGAGGTGAGCGACAGATCCTTTGAGACACAATACTTCCCTGGAATCAAACTCAATAGGCTTCTCAGCACATCTTGTAGGTGCTTTCATGGTTTTCCATCTTGCATCACTTCTATACTCCGGCTGCTGAAAACAAGTATTCCCGAGGTTCCTGTTCCTCTAAGAACCATAAGGATATATTTTACTGTCTTTTAATATTTGAAATAAAATTGTAAATTTGTTGCACACACACTGCTTATCTCAATATCAAGATAAACAAACAACACTAGTTCAATACTTGCACTGCAAGACCTTCAGGGCAAGTACTGGCTCCAAACATTTTTTTTACACTGTCTATTACAGACATATGCCACTAATATTAGAGTATTTTTCTTGCTTCAGAAGTCACTTATCCATATGAAATAACACAGGGTTCCACCTCCAAGCATTTCTGCCCACCATAAATTTAAGTGCCATGAAGAAAAAAAATCTCGTTGCCATTTCAGCATCACCTGTGGCACCCCAGCACCAAAGTAAGTGGTGGTAAGCCCTTGCCCAGGGCTGTGGGGGCTATGGAAAGCCGTGCTATGAATGCCGCAGTTACGGGGAGCTTGCACAACAAGCCTGCATCCTCCTGCAGGCAGGAGGACACAGAGGAGCAGAGTGGCCAGGATAAGGGTACGAGATCTTTATAAGGCTCCTCCAGCTAACTGGAGTCAACAGCACTTGCTGGATATATCTAATTTCATTGATACCCTCAGATATATCCAGACACTTTCAGTCTCTCAAGACAGAGCACTCACATAAACATCTGAACTGGAAATAAAAATGGAGTGCTGGCAGAAAGTGAGACAAACGTGCTTGTCAGAGGCACTTAGATTTGCTAAATTAAGTCCTCTACAGCCAATTGTGAATGCTTGGAAACCAGTGTGAGTTTACCTATGTCATCACTGGATCAGAATTTGGTCCTTCATCCCTATTTATTATGACCTAGATATTAAAACCAGGTCATAGAAAACTATTTTCTACACATATTCACAAGGGAAAAGCCTTCAGAAAGAGCAGAGGAAGCAGTACAGCACACTTACTTTGGTTTAGAACACTTGAACCAAAATTAGGAGGGGAAAGGGAAAAGCCAACAAGAGCCCATCCATAAAACCATGCCTGGTGGAGCAGAGGCTCAGCGTAAGGGAGAGCGTAATATGGTTCAACAAAGAAAACAAGCTCCATATTTTTGCACGACTTTCCAAAGCATCTGTGTTTAACAGATTTGATCCATTTGGCCTCTCTGCCAGATGTTTCTTATTCTTTTTATAGTAGAGATGGGTGAGAACAGCAGAGTGCATCTCCTGGGTCAGAGCAGCCTGCACAGGAATGACTATTCCCTCATGCCTCCCTTGGAGACAACTTGAGCTTCATGGAGCTTGGCACAAATGATAGTCAAACATGGATTATTGCAGTTCTCCACCATTTTCAATATGAGAGAGTAAAAAAACCTTTAGGTTGACCAAACAATTGTGTTTAACTCTCAAGTGCTTTGTTTTAAACCAAGCAAATTTTTAACCATTTTACAGTGAAGTCATGAAAAAATTAGTTGAATTTGAGAACAGTTTCTGTCATGAAATTTAAATAATCCACAAAAGAAAAGTTTTGATTTAAAAAGTGCCATGCTGAATTTACACCAGCAAGTGCTCTCAGCAGTGTTTTGTGAACACACTGGCCTCAGCTTTCTGCAGGGCTGTGAAACAGCCTGTAGAGGTCTTAGTCCCCTTCAGAAGTGTTTATGAACTTCGAGTTTACACATCTGGAAGATAATTATCAAAATTTTGTTCGTGAAATAAATGTTGGTAGTGCCACTCCTCAGTGCAGCAATGAAGCCCTTTCTAAGTCAATGTCATTTCATTACCACCAGGTGAGACAGTCTGGTGAGCTTCAAGAATATCAAAGTAAGCAGAGCTCAAAGTTGTGAAAGCTGGAAAGTGTTTATGGGCACACACAGGCTATTGTGGAGACTGCAGACTTTCCCCTTCCTGGTCCCCAGCCATTTAACCTCCTCCTCTAGCCAACATCTCCATATGTCTAACTTGCTTTTCAAGCTTTCTGAACATTCTCTTCAGTTTTCCTTTAAAAAGAAACACTGCTGTTGCCCTTCTGGGCTCAGATCTACCCACCCCCATAAAAAATAAAGACTTTTCAAAACTGTCCTCAGACTGGGACTGCAGAAGGTTCCTCTCCGAGCTGCTCTAGGCCTTGCTCCATTCACTTTCCCCAAGGGGCACTTTCCTGTTGCTTACAAAGCAGCACCAGAAGCCCAGTGGTTTTCCTAGTAAGACACTGGTTAGATGTGGGAATATCCAGCCACCATCCAGTTTGAGCTGGTGGGATGAACACGCACAAGGGTTGGGGTCCAGAGCAGCTCCACCACCCTCTCCCAACGTCCTCACTGTTGGAGCAGCCGCGCTGCGGGCAGCCCACGGCACATTCATTCTGCCCCAGGACCCAAAGGGAAACCCCGACATGGGGGCTCCCAGGGGAGGAAACTCACAGGCGCTTGATGCTGCTCTGGGATTGACACACGAATCAAATTAGAGTCAAATGTTATTTTTAATTATGCTTCACGCTGTCACAGGAGGAACAAGGCACAGAAGTCTCCAGTTTTGCCCAATGTGCATGATTTTGCCCTTACAGCTGTTTAATATCCTTCTAGTGAAGTCACTTTGGACTTCACATTGTAAACAAAAACAGAACAAAGCCAAAGGTTATCTGCTAAATACACAGTAGATAAAACAAGCTAGAAGCCAAGAGCATGTGAATTTATGTCTAAGTACTTCCAGACAGTGACTCCCTCATCTTGGCTCATCTCAATGTCAGAAAGTGTTTTTCCAGGATGGGGTTTTTTTCTGGAAGGATTCAGAAGTGAGCCGAGTCTTTTAAAAAAGAAAAAAGTAAAGTTGTCCTCTTTGTTATTCTTTCCTTTCAGTGAAAAAAAGAACTCTGATTGTATTTTCAAGAAAAGGAAAGACTGCTTTAGTTAAAAAGCTGGAAAACTGATGATTTGGGCCAAGTCCAGTCTCAGGTTATGGCCTCTATGCTCTGCTTGCAACGCTGAGTGGGCAACTCACCTCCTCAGCTGCTCTAAGGGACACGGCCTGGACTGGAAGGAGAAAAGAGGGAATATTGCTGCCACAGTGCAGCGCTGGGTACCACCCTGTGTGCACACACACGTCACAGCACAGAGAAAAGAGAAACAGTAGAGAAGCTGCTTTAAAACCACACACTTGCTGTTTCCAGTGTGTAACTAGTGCTTTTATTCTCTGCTACAAGATGAAGGAAAAAATGTGCTAAATGTTCACAAATTAAGATGTAAATCTTCTGTGACTGAGTGGAATACTTGAAATAAACCTGGTATTTACAGATTTGTTTTTTCAAGTGCTTTGAACATAAACAAGACTTTATAAATATGCTGGAAAATGTTTAAACTTCAGCCAGAGATGACTGTTTCCTTTCAGAAATTAACTTTGGCTTTGGGCTGACAGAGGAACAGCTCAGCATGACAAAGCAGCATCGTCTGGGCCTTTTGATGAAGACCAGTTTGTGGCCACAGGTTTCCAGCTTATAACTACAACACAAGTCCATGTTATATCATGTTACAGAGAGCTAAGCTTGCTTTGGCGAGAATTTGTTCATGTCTATTATCAGCCCCTAAGACAGTACTGAGGAAAAAAAAAGACATTTTCCCTTCATACCAAGAAAAAGGCCAGAAAGTATGAAAATGAGAGGTGAATGTTGATGCAGAAATAAGAAAAACACTGCTTGGGTTTCCAGACAGAGCTGTTGAGCATGTGGCTTAACTGCTGAAAAAATTGAGAGTACATTCCTTTCAGCTTGATTCAACAAATTTCTTCATATAAAAATTACAGTATTAAGCTTACTGTTGTGGAAAAAGAACATATTTACTAGCTTTTTGTAGAGAGTTACTAACTTTTAATAGAAAACTTTCAGCCAGTGTTCACAATCTGCTGTAGTTTTACCCAAGACAGGCATTAAAACAATCTTTATTGGTCTAACTATTTAGAGTTACTTGTCTCAGTCATTCAAAAATTGAGCTGTTGCCAATGTCCTGATCCAAGTAAGAGGTTATTTATATAATGGTGATATATTTTACCTACAGATACCTCCTTATGGACAGCAGAAATTGCCATTTCTGATACTTAGAAACTTGCTTGGGAACAACAGACAAAGGCCACCACCAGAGACACAACTGGCTGTGCCCAGCACAAGGACCAGCCACACTGCCAGCACCCGCTTCTCCTGCCCTGGGTTTGGATTCTTTAAAATGCCCTTTAAACACTTTTACAAGCACCTGAAATGTGTAACACACATACATTCAGTGGTTCCCTGTATCACAAAAGCACAACATGGTGAGTTTGCTGGTGGCAGTACCAGAACCTGGAGAACATGTCCCGGTCCTCACGGCACTGAGATGAGCCACAGAGCCCATGGGTCCCCTCCAGCCTGCCCAACCTGCCCAATGGCCAAGGAAACAGGGGTTTGGCCACAAGCCCTGCTTCCCTGCAGGAGAAGCAGCCCAGCCTTCGGACACAGCAGATCTCGGGACTGAGCAGCCCTGAACACTGACAAGAGGGAGCCAAGCCTGGAAACATCCATTTCATAATTTCTGGGAAAGTTCAAACAGCGCCTGAGCAAGTACAGTGTTCTGCTGCTGTTGCACTTTGTGTTTGTTAACTGCTTTGCTTCCATCTCCAGCTCTGGACAGCATGGTTTTGCTTAGTTCTTCCTTCACACCCCATTATCTTCACAGCTTTTTAAACACAAAACTCAATCCCTTCTTCCCTGTCTCAAAAAAACCCATCGACACACCATCGAAAGATGCAGAGAGGCTGAAGGAGCCCCCCTACTCTCTACTGTGAGCTCCCATTCCCAGACCCTTCCCCGCTGCCCACCCACCCCCAGACGCCTTGTCTTCACACCCACATCCTGCCCTTCCTTGCTCCCCCAGCCACCCAGGCCCCCAACACGAAGGGAGCCTTAGTAGAGGTTCCTCTTGTGAAATACAGACATGAAATGGAAGAACAAACACTGACTATCTACACAGCAAGCTTACGGCTGCATTGTGAATAAAGACACATCTTTAAAAATGCCATATTGATCACCTGGAATTTGTCTGTGTCAGGTTAGTAAACGTAATTTAGCTACTGACTGAATGACAGAGTTAATTTTTTTTAAGTAAAAAAGTAAAATCACATATATTTAGACTGTTCAGGTTCCTATTCACTGTTAAATATATCCAGACTCTTTAAAGTCACCATGTTTTCCTAGTACAACAAAAAACGGAAGTCATGCTTTTGTTTTTGAACTGTATTCAATTAAAGATTTAGTAAGAGAGACAAAGTTTTAGATTCTTAATGCATCACCATTTAATTTCTGAATGCAAGCCAAGGAATAAACAGAAAAGAACATTTATTTTAGTGGCTGTCAAGTTGCTTCCAAATGGTCTCTCTGTTCCACATCCCTAATAGAAAACTAATAAATAAAACCAGATATTGCTGGGCCGAATGCAAGGGATCCCAAATCCTGGAGCCCAGCTCCTGGCCAGAGGGTCCCCGCTTGCCCCAGGCGTCCCAGTGGACCCTGCAGCACCTCGTGCCCATGGAAATGCCACCCAGCCGGCAACAACAGGGAGACAAGAAATGGGAGTAAAGTGTAGGATAAATAACTTCAGGTTTCTTGTATTTGGATCTCTGTGAAAGCATCAGATTTCTTGACTTTTAGCACAGCAGTCTAATATTCTAAAAGAGGATTTGATGGAAGAAAACTGTGTTTTGGAATAGTTTGCAACATTCATCCTTGGAGAGTATACTACATTCAGTAATGGAAATGTCATTCAAACTAACTTACTGTTCTGACACAAACCAACAGAAACATGCAGTTAAGTCTGAAATATACAGCACATTTCCAAAACAAATGAAACATAATAGCAGTCACTCAGGAAACCGGCAAGGAAATGCTCTGTCCTCCACCAGCCCGTCCTTGCCCTACATATATGCCAACACAAAAACCTCTTGTTCCATCTAGCACTGCTGAAGGGTGCCCAGCCTCATTCATTAAGCTCAGGATCAGCAAGCAGTTCCAGAAGAGTTTATGTTTCCTCCTCCATTCCTCCTCACCGGATAAGCATCCACAGAAGTCAGTGCTGATGGAAGCAGCTCACACAGGAAAAGTTAAAGCTCACAGCCCACCAACAGGCAAAACCCCACTTCACACCTGGTTTAGATAAAGTAACAGCAACCACCAAGAAAGTATTCCCTGGGTAAATAAATGCTATTACAAGTGTAAGTCTATAAACTTCTTTGGATGTGTCAGATTGGATTAATGGAATTGGAGTGGAATTTACTTCAGTGATAAAAACAAGTTCTTATGAACTTCTGAGCCCAAGAAACCTGGATCTCTGCACTCGCCAGTACAAAGCTCAAAGTGTTCTAGAAACACCTTTAGTCATTTAATTAATTCAAAATCCCCACCTTTCCTTTTAATCAGCAAATCAGTAACACAATACAAGAAGCACAGGCTTTTAGCCATCACCTTTACTGAGTCTATTGGGAATGCTGATCTCACCAGCATCAATGCAAGTTCAGTAGTGTACACTCCTGTACATCCCACCTCACATACTATCAGGGTCACCTCTTCTCAAGGCATAAGATATTTGAATTGTGGCCCAGTGTTACACTGAACTTATTTATACACTCTAACAGACTTTAGACATTTCTACCATTACAGTTAAAAATGAAAATATCAATTTTTTTAATTGCAGAGCTATGTTTGGTTTGTATAATAGTTTACATGCTTTTCTGTACAAGTGATAGGTTAAACACAATCTGGACAACTATTTTGCAGAACACAGAAAAAAACCACACAATATTATTCAATGCCAGAATATAAGTAAACAACACAGACCTCAGAAATCTCATCTGGAGATGTTTGTAAAGTCCTCTTGGGAAGAGACCTTGATTTTCCCTGTGGTGATCCATTTTAAACCAGAACACCAAATAAACATACTAAATCTAACAAAAAGCAACGTAGCTTTAGCATTGTTTAAATGTTGAACTACAACACATGCAAAGCAGAGCTCAGAACAGGCCAGGCACTTCTCATTGAGCTTTGTCACAGGACTTGGCTGTTACAGGAGCCCCAGAAACACAACAGCTACACAGCAGTCACCGTGGACCATTAAAGAAGCAGCAAGACAGTATTATTAAGACAAAAGTAGCAAAGGGACACAGAGAGATCATTACCTAGCTATAACATCATCATCCCTTTATAAGAATTGAAGTTTTTTAAAGTATTTTTAACTAGGCATTTTATACTTGAAAGAAATGGAGACGCACTCTGCTGAACACACAAATGGAGAAAAGGGAGAAAACGACAAGTTTAAACTCTCCACTTTTCACTTTTTAAATCCATATCACACTTCCACACCATTTTCTCCTCCCAAATGACTTTTCAGATACTATTCAAGACAGAAATTATTCAGTTACTCAAAGTTGAGTGTTTTAAAAGGGCACACCAAGCAAGTATTCTCCCCTGCTTCTTAATCAGCGTAGCAATGGCAAATTCTCCACAAAACCAACACCAACATTACTTCATTTAGCACACTCGGTCCCAGAGTCCACGCATTTACTAAGTGTTGGCTGGTATAGCTATAGCAGAAAAGCCTCTAATGTAAGTTAAATTTAAACAGGAGAGTACACTTTTGATTTCCACAACCCACAATAGCAAGTTCAGCAAGTAAAATAACATGTATTAGCTAAAAGCATTCTTACTTACTACACTGTGAACAAGCACGTTCTAGGACAGTGCTCAGGTTTTCTTACCTGCAGAAAGCAGGCACCTCCTTTTCCTTCCTTCCCCTGTTTCAACTCAGAAAAACCTCTAATTTTCTAGTATTGACCTTGACTTTAAAAGACCAATATAAGAACTCCTACATTTGTAAAACTTATCATGTCCTGGTACTGCTGGTCTTTAACCACAAGCCCCAAAACTATTTAATTGAACTGAACAATACTGGCCCTTACCACAAAAGAAAAAAAGGTCTGAACCGATGATGACCTTTAAATAGTTCTTGTGGTTTGTCTGAGTAACACTGGGCTCCGTGTGACTCACCATTCTGACAGCTGAAAATAATGAGGTTCTCTGGCTAATTAAAAATCCTGACAAATTGAGAGCAAAACCTATCAGCTGTGCAGGAGAAAGGCTGTAGGTGCGACCTGAAAAGCCAGCATACATGTCTTCAAAGCATTCCACTTTAAAACTTAATATAATTCAGGAACATACTCCCATCTGTAACTTGGAAATAAACAACCATGCCTTATTTCTTTTCCCAGAGGTGTCTGTTTGGGTGTTTGGTTTGTTTGTTTTGCTGGGGGGTTTCTGTTTGTTTTTTCAACTATTTAAAAGATGAGTTACAGGCCATTGTGCAGGGCCATCTTCAGGAGATGATAAATTCCTACTTCATCACAAACAAAAATGACCCATGGTATGCCTCAGCTTTTCAATTGGCTGGTAGGCAGGTTTTACACTTCTTGTTAATGAACTGCCAGAACACCTTCCTATAACCCCTGCACTATACCTACAGGTTACATAGGCTCATAGATCTGTAAGTAACAACATACTGCCCTTTGGACTCACTTATTTTTACCTAACACACTGGATAGTTATAATTAGCAACTGTCAAGTGGTTAAAGATGGTATCTACTATTAAACAATTATTCTCTTCCAATTCCCACTGAAACATTACATCACTAAAGATCATCTATTTAGTCATACATATGTGTATATAGATATTCATGCCGTTTTTGCATCAGAGGAACTGTGATCACATCATTTTATTAGTTAATTTTACAGTGTGACCAGAGCAGTATGATAAATAAAAGAAATAAAGAATGATGCTTTTCTGGAACTGGTTTTAAGGGCTGGCTCTGGAGGAGGGAGCAGCTGTCTGCTGCCCAGCAGGTGCTGCATGCCTCCTGGTGGTGAAGTCCTCTCAAGTCACAATGACCACATCTCTAGGCAGTAATTTCTGAACTATCACACTTGGGAGTCGGAGTTTAGGACTTTAAGTTCCAACCCAAACTATACAGGCGTACCCCAAAGCACACAGAAGACAATGGAAACACTCCAGCTGAATTTGGCAGAAGGTGAGGGTAGGAATCTAATTAGACAGAGATCTTGAGGGAAAGGCTGATCTCAGAAAACTCACAGGTTGGAATTCACGTCATGCCCAGTATGCTCAGTTCCCATCACAACACATTAAAATCTCCAAAGTGCATTGGCCCCTGTGAGCCAAGAGTCTGGGGAGATGTCTGTGCTAGGGGAGAGCAGGGCTTTAACAACAAAAAAGACACTCTGTCCAAAAAAAAATCTGTAGTGGCTCCAGAAGAACAGAGACTTAATCCTTTAACTGCACAAGATGTCTCAGTTTGCAAACTATTTGCAAATACATGTATTTTAAACCACATCGGTCACATTCATCAAGAAAGAAATAAAACCAAAACAAAGCTGCTGGTGAGTTGGTATATTCAGTGGAAAAGAGATGAACGACTCCAAATCAAAATTCAAACCTCAGTCATGCTTTCTGCAAACTATACAAACCTTTTTGCACCTTACACATGAATCAAAGCTATTGATTGGTGGCAAAGTTACTGGTAGGGTATGAGAAACTACAATTAGGGTTGGTTTGCTGTTTGTTTCTGTTTTTTAATATGTGAACTGCTCATATTAAAACAACATGGGGAGTTATATCCTTATTTAGAGGCAGCTGACTAATTTTGTGGAGATCCATAATCAGAAAAGTTTCTGCATACTCTTAGCATAACTTTTTTTTTTTTTTTACCTGCACATGCAGGAATCTTCTAATATATTTCTTTGCTTCAGATCAAACAATGTCATGGGAGAAATCACAAGTCACTTTTAGATCAATCAAAGCTGGTTGTAAGAATTTCTGACCCATGTTGTTATTTTATGAGCAGTAAGATTGTCATTTGGGATTAAACAGATCCACTCAATCCTGACAATTTGGCAGAAACTGTCTGCAAAAGAAAGTACTCTAAATGTAAAATCTCCAGTTTCAAGGTCAGTTTTTAAAGCTGAGGTGGGGGGGAACCCCGGCATATTTACAAGGCCTAGAGACTTAGAAAATGCAAGAGATTCAGTGCTGCAATATTTAACTACTTCTGTTTGTGTAGCCAATTTTGTTGTCATTTTATAAAGTTATTTTCATTCAACTTTTTGTTCTTCTCATGGTTCATTTTTTATTCAGGCAGTCACCGTTCAGCATTGCTGGGAAGCAGATAGTTTCAGTGGCTGCCATGAGAGCCTCTCTGCGGAGCAGCCCCAGAGGAAAGGACAGGCAGCAGGGAATTACTTCCCCTGTAGAGCTCCAGTACAGTGACCACCCATCAATATGAAAAATGAGCTCAAACACCAGCCTGAGGAACCAAAACTGCTGTATAACATAGGCACCAAATCCTCCTACCCTCCAGAATCCAACCCACAAGCATTTAGTATCAGCAATTTCAACAAAGCATTGTCTCTGCAATTCACAGCATGAAGAAAAAAAATAATAAATCCACAGATGTACTTGACTCCATCAGTATCAGGTAAGAGGAGAAGGAAAGAGAGACTATAAGCTAAGATAAAAAGAGGACAATATCCAACTACCAAGTGTGAAGGATATTCAACCTACAAATTAGCACAAAAGTTGGTATGTAGGCATCTTGTGATTGTTACAGAATCAAGCTTAGTTTAATTTTTCAAAAGAAAAGAAGAGCCTGCTGCTCATATGAGCATTTTAATGTGGCTGTCCCTTACATTGCCCTGATGATGACTTGCAGTGGCAACGCTGGCCCCACAGGAGTGTGTTTGGCAGCAGCCTGGCCACGGTTTCTGTTCAAAGGCAAGGGCACTAAATGATCTACTGCAATGGACCCCCACGCTGGGAAATAAGGACTGCAAGAACCCCCTTTCCCTGTAATGGTCACCCAGCGAGTCCGACACCAGTCTGACCCAGGGACTGACCTTGAATTGACTTCAGAGTTTTTCTGTGGTTATCTATGCACTAAAGCATAGTTTTGCATGTGAATTTGACTAACCTTTTTGTATCAGCATAGCTACCTTCCCCTCTCTTATGGCCAAGGCCCCTAGAGTTTCCCAAGATGCTATTATCTAATCTTGTATTCATCCTGGTAGCTTGTTTACACTGTTCATTGCTAAAATATTCCTTTCCAGAACAAGTAAACAAGACATTACAATGCTTCTTCAAATTTAAATTGAACAATTCTATCATCCTTGTGCCTTTAATAACACAAATAACCAGAAAACTTGCTGCCTTACGCTATGCATGTAAATTCATGATGTATAGTGGCCATCAAGAAACAATAACATGCCAGATTAAGTATCCTGACAATATACCTTCAGGAGGCAACAGAGAGACCTTCAAAATCTGATTTCAATACTGCTTTTGAAATCAAGACCATTAAAAACCACTGTATCCAATGTTTGAGATGGGCATCGAAAAAATCCAGTCTACACCTGCAATAGTACTTCAACAGGAGTGTCTGTGTTTCAGTTCAGTTGCTGCTTGAGTAGATTTGCAGGTTAACATCTCTGCTTGCAAGGTGGTCTGAAAGGAGATTAAAGATCTCACTGAAAGCACAGGAACTATTGATCATATGTGTCATTGTAGATCAGACAGGTAATTACCCTTTTTGAGGATACGCTCCAGTAATGAGGATAGCAGATTTTTCCCAGGCACACAGAGTTTTAAACATGCTTTTCCTCTAAACCGGAGTGACAGATGATCCCTCTCTTCATGCCCACCTCTAATAACCACCCAGGTGAAAGAGAAAGATGTTACGGTCTTTCACAGGGCAAGGAAAGATAGCTCGTTCTCAACGACATAGATTATTATCTGTGTGCCTGTATTAAATGCACCAAGCAGGAGCTTTTGATGTGGCTGCCAATACTGTGGATGATTTATCAGGGTCCATGTTATCTGAGCTGGATGGAGTTCAAAAGCAGCAGCCAGTGGGAGTCCCTGGCTGCTCAGACCCAGCACAGACACCAGGAACAAGATGAATTAACTCCTGACCACACATCGCTGGTCAGAAGGGGACACAAGGAAGGCAAAGCCGGAGCACAGAGCTCCGTGGCTGCGGGGCCACCACTCGGGTCAGGACAGGAGGGACAGGAGGGCAACCACAGCCCCCGCTGCATGGATGGGCAGTGCTGCGGGCTGGGACAGTGACCAGCAGGCAGTGACCCTCCCTCAGATTCTCTCTCTGGCCACAAAGCACTTTTCCCACACCCAGAAGAGTGTTTCTGAAGGAAATGGAGGACAGCACGAATCTGTCCTCAGAGGCGGGCGGCCGCGCTCCCTGCCCTCATTTCTCCCTGCGAGATGCACTCAGCGAACGATGTGTTTCATTCCCGCCTTGGAAGTGTGTTTTTTCTGTCTGCAATTAGCACTCAGCACAAAGGCAGCACTCCCTGTGATGGGCAGCACCCACAACTGACACTGGTTAACATTTTCCAAAGCATCATAAAAGAGCTGAGAAGAATCAACATGGATGCAAGGAGGTGGTAACTTCCACATCAAAAAGAGAGCTTTTTACCTCAACTGGTTCTAGCAATCTGCCCAGGGAAACTCTGCATCAATTTAGTTTATTTTCTGTGGTAAGATGCTGCCTGGCAATACCTTCCACAACACAGAAGATATTTTAAAGGACCAGCTTTTTAGTGTAGTTGCTAATAACTGCAAAACGTCTTGTTCTCCTCTAGACTCTATTGCTATACATACTCACAGCATACGACAGAGACTTATTGTCTCCTGATGAGATTTGGACGTTGCTGCAGTTTAAGTGAAATCAGCTGAACTTCTCTCAAGCAGTAACAGAGAAGTAAGAGCGGACACAGGAGCAGTAAATCCAGGGTGCATAAGTCAGTCACACACTTCTGAAAGTTGGGGCCATGAATTTCCACAGGGGCAAAACTAAACTGACAGGATTATTGCCGTGAGATTCTGCACCTGGGAAACGGGAGTGGAATCTCTTCTCCAGTGACCAACTGCTTTGTTCTTTCCACGTAAGTAGAGAAATTTATTTAAGCTTTATCAGAGTTCCATACT
Source organism: Antrostomus carolinensis (assembly GCF_000700745.2). Classification (NCBI taxonomy): domain Eukaryota; kingdom Metazoa; phylum Chordata; class Aves; order Caprimulgiformes; family Caprimulgidae; genus Antrostomus; species Antrostomus carolinensis. The sequence goes on along the minus strand of NW_010290396.1, from coordinate 3,956 downwards.
AAAACACCAAGGTCAGGCTGTATGCCTGAATGTGTTTGCTTATACGTATGAAAATCTCAGTCCTCTTTATGTGTATACCTCCCATGTACTGCTTGGTTTCTTGGAGAGCAGTAGAGAGCACTGCACTGCATAAAGCAGATGTGATGTATAGTCCCCACATTAGTATTTGCATAAATACACTAGCAACTAAAAACCACTGGTTACGTTTTCAGAATCATTTGGTGCTTTCCTGGGAGCTTGTCCAATTCATTGCAATGGAACTTAAGTGCCCGACTATGGCCTTGAGCCATAGAACAATTGTATCTAAGTGTGTTATTTTGAAAATCCCCAATGAGGCACTCGGAGAGCCATGCAATCCTTTTAAATGCTGTCCAACAACCCTCTTAGACAGCCCTTAACAAAACCTTATCACACTTGTGTTAGTTGCCCTGTTAGTAACCCATATTTCACAGCTTGGCAAAGGAGATCACTCGTTTTAAAGCTTATTTGAAGAAACTGATTTATACCACAAGCTTCAGTCAGATGCCAGCGTTCTTTATTGCACTGGAGGTACGGTGATCACATCTAAAAGGTGCCGTATTTGCTTTAGAAAATCAGTTAAGACTACCTGAAGATGTGCTACTTTGACTTACTGTGTAAGTTAAGACACTGTAGGTCAACATTAACTTTGCCCTAATGAGGGCAAAAGAAGAACTTTAATATATTGCATATTGCAGCGGAATTTTCTGCATGCTCACTCAAGCATAGTTTACTTAATTTCTCAAGCCCTCAGCCTCAGAAGCTGAGATCTATAGCTCTGGAGTGTACATTGGAAATACCACACTGAAATGTAAGATACCAGACTGCTTCTGGCTCTGAGTGTTAAGCACTGTCACAATGCTCAGTTCTGCATAGAAGATCCAGGTATTTAAGATTTAATTTGGAGCGTATAAGGTTAGATCAAGACAAGGTGAGAAACTAGAAATATTTTACTGGAAGTGCTGCATCATTTTGTTCTTACAGCCTTATCCCAGGCCTGGGACTCAGTGCTCATTTCCTTGTGCATGGAGGAGATGTGGGTACACACAGCATCGGCTCTGCAGAGCCAGGCAAGAGCAGGGACTCCTTTCCAGATGTGGCAATACTTACTGCTGAAGATGTGAGCTGGGTTGTTTTCTTACCTCAAAGTTTTTATTTCAGGCTTCAAAACCTCAGGCAGGTGCAAGTGCACCAAGTCAAATCTTCAGGTTTTTCCGTGTCTGAATTTTGTCAGAAGCCATACCTTTTTCAAGGAAAAATAGTTTTTGATAGAAGTGCGGGGCTCTCGGAGCTTAGTGACTCTTCAATCCAGCACTGGGCTCGTGCCATCTGGTCAGTTTTATCAGATTCCCACTCTTTCTGCCTGACTGTTAAAGAAAAATGAGACGGTGGGCAGCCTTGTGCCCTGCAAAGCAACTCCTTCACAGTGAATTAATTCTTGGAGATTCAGATCTCATACCTTTCTGTTAGCTTCCTTATTCCAACATGAATTTAAAATAACAGATTCCTACACAGATAAGAGATACTGACGTGCTGCTTTAATACAAATTTTCATATTTTATTTTGTTTGTTATTACTTTCCTATTTAAGAAAACAATAAGACAATCTGATTCTGACACAATCAGACACACAATCTGGTACCATGCAGTGAATTGGCACAGAAGACATTGAAAGAATTTGGCCAGCAAGAAAACTACGAAGAACAACATGAAAACATTTTGCAAAGGGCCTTTAAGGAGAACTGGCATAGTATAGAGAGAAGGGATAGCATAAGGAGGAATAAAATGAGGCAGAGTGGGAATGTTGTGTGACAGGAACTGAGATACCTGGAGTACTGGTCTGTAAAACAGCCAGAGCAAGGAAAAGGAAATCACAAGGAAACAGTGCACATGTGGGAGGGAATGGCCAGTACCTGCAATTGAAGAACAAATTAAAAAGCAAACATCATCAAACAATAAACAGGTACATAATTCAAATTAGAATTGCATTTAAAAAAATCTTTTGCTGACACTGATGCATAAAACACATCAGTATGGTGTTCTTTAAAATTGTGTCCTGCCCTCTTAATCTAATTTCTTTTCACTCCTGTAAATAAAGGGATCACCCAATAGTTCCTTTGACATCCCAGCTTCATGAGTCAGCCCCATCCCAGTTTGCTTGAAGGAAGCTGATAATACACCTAAAGACACAGAAGCCTTATCCCACAGCTCCTGATGTGCACAAAACACAGACAGCTCCCTGGCGTGGGTGTCTGCTGCTGCCACACCAGGACTCCTCACATTCTGCCCTAGGGACAGGGTTGGCCACTAGATTCTCATTTTCCAAGAAAAAAATAAAAGAGGAATCATTCCTTCCATACATCATTTGTTTTCTGTGACTCCGTTCCCTAGAGTTTGAGTCATTTTGCAGGGACTTGTTCATGTCGAGGAACAAGAAGAAAATGTGCATTAAAAAAGTAGATTAAAAAATTGAAAAGCAAAATAAGAGCACCAAATGCTGAACTCTAACGCAGGGTGGATTAGTATGTGCACTTGAAAAGTCTGTGCATATTTGACTTTGTAGGCCTGGCTTTCTTCAAGGATACAGAGCTGTAAGTAATGTAGAAGTACATAATAAACCATGCAACGATCAGTTCCAGGGCCTGGACTTGCACTTGATTTGGATGCTATTTTTGCCTGAAAGAAGAGCCCAGTATTGAAGTTTGGAGCTAGGAATTTTACACTAACACACTGAACTAGAGTTCAGGTGAGCTGATTTGTTTCCTTCTGCTGCCACAGATATTGATGTACCTCCTGATCACACAGCAAACGTGGCCCCCTCTGCCCTGAGCCCCCCTGCTCTCAGATGTGCCTCCCGCCACCTCGCTGCCCAGCAGCCGTCCCCGCTGCCCTGACACACAGGCTTCCTCAGGCCAGCCCCTTAGCTGCTCTCCTGGCTAAATCCCAATGCCAGCAAAAGGCAAACCCCATGTTAACGATGTAACCTGCCTGCTGTGGATTACATCCGCTCCCAGAAGCACACAGACTGTGCACACAGGCTGCAGAGCAAGGCTGCCTGTCCTCCTCGCTTGTACGTGGCTGGGTTACAGCGTATAAACGCACGTCAGAATTGAACAGAAAACCAAAGAGCAGTGGGGTTCCACCTTCGCTATGTATAATTTGCAGTGAAGATCCAGTTTGAAAGTTCTTTCTTTGTTCAGCATTCCTCTTCTTAGCACTACTGAGTTTACGCTCGGCCGCACTTTCTTGCCAAAATATAGTTTCGCTTAACAAAAAGCTCCCTTGATTCTCCCCAATAAGGAATTCCATCTAAACCAATGTCTTTTCGTATCAGACGTGCCAGAATTTGCCAGCAAAACAGAGATCAGCATGGGTTTGCATAACCATTGTATTTTCCATAAGGCAGCCCCATTAAATCACAACCACATTAGAATGTAAAATATTCCACAAGTTCTTCAGCAACCTTCTGGAGGGAGAACTTTGTATTTTTTGTCATTTAATACTCTGTTTCTCAGAAGCATAGTAAGGGCTGAGTTTTAATTACAATACACATAGTGTATCCCTAGATGAATACCCTTTTCTTAAAACTTTGACAAGGTACATTGTACCTCTGGGGACCCTGGCGAGATGGCGGCACTGCTGGGCAGGGGGAGCGGGTCAGTGGTACCAAGCCCTCTCTGAGCCCTCTCCTCTCCTCTTCCTCTCACTCTCCTCTCCCTGTCCTCTTCCTCTTCTCTCCTCTCCCTCTCCAACTCTCTCCTCTCCCTCTCTTTCCTCCTCTCCCTCTCCTCTTCCTCTCCTCTCATTCTCCTCTTTGTCTTCTCTCCTCTCCCTCATCTCTCCTCTCCTTTCCCTGTCCATCTCCCTCCTCTCCCTATCGTCTTCCTTTCTCCCCTCCCTCTTTTTCCTCCTCTCCCTCTCCTCTTCCCTTCTCTTCCT
>NW_010290395.1:0-3537 GCF_000700745.2 Antrostomus carolinensis | reverse complement strand
AGCCTGGTCAAGCCTGGGAAGCAAACAGTCATATTGGATCAGCCCATTAATCATTAAGTCTCATGCCTTCTCTGAGGATGATCAGATGGCAGTGGAGACTTCCTAATCTCTTGACTATACCAGTATTAGGTGCTGCTGCTTGCAGAGGAGTAGTCAGTTTTATGGAATTGGATGTGCACTTCCTTACCTTCTAGGGTAAGTTTTTGCTGAATATTTGGCAGCTAAATAATATTGTCATTTACTAGATTTTTTTATACTCATGTATATCATACTGGTTTATTTAAAGCAATGGCTAGCAAAGTGATGTTTTTTTTAGAATGGTCTGTCATTGAATTCACAACATAGCCTGTTATGGTTATGCTGGGTTGAGTACTATTATGGTGAATTCTACTTGCTAAGAAACTGTCCCTGTATAGTGGTTTCACTGGGCTAGCACTTGGCTAAGAGCCAACACAGTCATTCACCCATTTCCCCTGCACCCCCAGGGGACAGGAGAGAGATTTGGGGGCAAGGGTAAGGAGACTCCTAGACTGAGATAGAACAATTTAATAATGGAAATAAAGCTTAAAATAATACTGATATTAAAATAGTAATGATAATAATATCAGTAATAAAATATGAAAATGAGTGAAACACAGTGCAACTGCTCACCACCTGCTGACCAAGCCCGGCCCATTCCCAGGTAATGATCCCTGAGGAGCGACAATCCCAAATCGAAACCGCAATCCTGGAAGAGCGAGAGCCCAAGTGAAGGTCAGAGAGAGCCAAAAGAGGAAGAGACCCTCACTAATACGCTAGACATGTCTTGATATGACATGGAATATCCCGTTGGCATATCCAAATGCCAATTTAGCTTATTAATGTAAATATTCTTCGCCCCCTTAGATCTTGCGCTTGTTGACTAACAAAACACAAAGTCCTTCACTTCCAGCGGCAAAAATGCAAAAAGTAGTATGTTATCAGTGTTTATCTCATAACAAATCCCAGGCTGAAAGCAAAATGCACCTCTATTCTAGCTGCTAAAAAGAAACCCATCTCTGTCCCAGGTGAAAAACAGCTAAAATCTTAAATGTAAGAGGATGAGAATAATGGAGGTAAAACATGATATAATTATTCTTGATGTATGAAAGGTTCTATTATACTCCCAAATTTCTCTCATACTCTTATTATTCAAACACTAATGGTGTAAGATAACATTTCAGCTAACAATGTAGGTCATTATTTTCAAAAGTTCCTAATTATGTAAGAACTATTTATTCATTACTCAAATTTAAGCTACCATCCAAAGGTATGTTTTGAATATATTTATACTCTTAAACATTTACATACTTTGTAGAAGCTGCTCTAGGTTGTTGAGTCACTTAGGCTCGTTTAAAAATTATATTCATATGCCTTTATTCTTGTATTTGTTTTTAAGTAAGTTCTTGATTTCTTGTGCTGGTGTTCTCTTAAGTAACATCCATTGACATCAGCAAAGTCTCACAGTGATGTGAGAAAGGCCTGTTCTAGTGACGTTAAGATATTTGATTTAAAATGTTTTTGGAGAACATATAGCTGTGATTATTTGCAGATCATTCTTATCACTTTTGTGTGTGATGTAATTTACAAACCGTGGTCTGTACGGCATAAAACCCAGTGGGCTTACAATCTGTCTTCCATCTGAGGGAGAAACTGTTTTGCTTAGGACAAGAGTTTGAGGGGAGAGGTTGGTTTGGAGGCAGGAAATTAACTAGGACTTTGCTAAAAACAATAGAATTTTATTGTTTCAATAAGAATTGATGTGGTATGCAACATTCATTACTACCTTGTGAATTATTTATCTATTAATTTTGAACTGTATTTGATAAATATCACATTTTCAGTTTGAGAAAAAATACACTATGATTTTCTTCTATAAATATCATCACTTAATAATGATTCCAAATTGTATTTTAGTTTAATTTCAAGGAGAATGGTTGGTATAATCTATGTGGTTCTGCGTGGTAATATGACTTGAGCTACAAATACCCAGTCAAGGAAAGAAATACAATTTTTGTTTTCATATGAACTCGCACTCAAAAACTGCTGGATATATTTCTGGGCTACTATTCATTGTTTCAGTAAATATTCCTTTCAATAAAAAGTGTTGTTAAAATGTTTATTCTAGAAAACAAACTAGAACCATGAAAATATATGAAGGGTATGTATTTTAAAAGTTTTCTAGGAGGCATCGAGCTCCCAGGCTCTCATCCTGCTGGGGGATTTCAACCATGCTGACATCTGTTGGAAAAGTAAAGAAGCAAGTTGTAGGCAATCCAAGAGACTCCTGGAGTGCCTTGATGACAACTTTCTAACACAAGAAATAGACAGCCCTACTCCAAGGGAAGCAATATTGGACCTAATGGTCACCAATGCAAGTGAGCTCATGGGGAATGTCAAGATTGATTGCAGTCTGGGCTGTGGTGACCATGCACTGGTGCAGTTCACTGTCCTAAGGCACATGAGTCATATGAGAAGCATAGTCAGGACCCTGAATTTCAGGAAACCCAACTTACAGCTCTTCAAGGAGCTAGTCAATAGGACCCACTGGGAAACGGCCCTCAAGGACAAGGCAGCAGATCAGGGCTGGTAGATCTTTAAGGATGTTTTCCACAGAGCACAAGAGCTCTTGATCCCTAGATGTAAGAAATCTGGCAAGGAAGGCAAGAGATTGGCAGGGCTGAGTCAAGACCTGCTGGTCAAACTAAAAGGCAAGGTGGAACTACACAGGCAGTGGAAGCAAGGACAGGTATCCTGGAAAGAGTACGGGGACATTGCCTGATTATGCAGGGACAGACCAAATCTACACGTTCTCCAGTATTTTGGAGAATAAATCATCTGACTGAATTATCAACTCTATTCATCTTTATCAGACAAACAAGAAATACTCAGCAGGTGAAGAGACGGGGTTTAATTTTTGCCAGCGTATTTGCACAGCCCACTAGAGATGTCTTTTGCCTCAGCCTTCTCCAGCAACTTCTCTTCCCACATCTCTCGAGTGGATGGACTGCAGAACAGTGACTGGGAAAAAAAAATCCCCCCAACTGTAAGAGAAGATCACTTTTGTGACCACCTGAGGAAACTGAATATATGTAAGTTTATGTGACCTGACAAGATGCATCCCAGAATCCTGAGGAAATTGGCTGATGTAGTTGCAAAGCCATTCTCCATGATATTTGAAAAGTCATGGCAGTCAGGTGAAGTCCCTAGTGACTGGAAAAAGGGAAACATTGCACCCATTTTTAAAAAGGGGAGAAAGGATGACCCTGGGAACTACCAGTCTGTCAGCCTCACCTCTGAGCCTGGGAAGATCATGGAACAGATCCTTCTAGAAGCTATGTTGAACATAGAGAAGGACAGGGAGGTGATTCAAGACAGGGATTGTGGCTTTACTAGGGCCAGGTCACGCCTGACCAACCTAGTGGCTTTCTACAATGAAGTAACTGCATCAGTAGACAAGGGAAAAGCTATGGATGTCATCTATCGGCATTTCTGCAAGGCCTTTGACACAGTCCCCCA
>NW_010290394.1:0-26571 GCF_000700745.2 Antrostomus carolinensis | reverse complement strand
GGGGGGGCAGTGAGCCAGGGGTATGTTTTGTGGTTTTATAATTCAAGGTTCACACAAGGAAGGTATTTGTCTAAAGGGTGCCAAACGGTTGGTCCAGGGTCACAAACAGATAGTATACCAGCTGCTTGGTGTCACAGGTCTTGGTGATTACAGGAGTTAGTGAAAGGCTTTCCACCCCTTTCTACCTCCTATATTGATATGCAGACCCGGCTCTCCAGAAGACAACCTTGAGGATCCTTTGCATACCAGTTGCATTTTTCCCTTGAGATCTTCTTCAACATTATCCTTTTCCCTAGTGTGTGAACAAGGCTGTTTTCTGATTTTTAAGTTGCTCCAGTAATTAGTCCACAGCTGGGATGTTCTACATGCATAATGTACTGCCTCTGATGAACAGTATAGAAAAGTACTTGCATTCTACTTGTGAATTATCTTTGGATACGTAATTTAAGTTTAAGTCTTCTTATATGGTTGGTTGTATTAGCCCCAATTCACCAATTTTGTCCACACCAGCACACCCTTCTTTGCTCCAAAGCAGCACCTGAATAAGAGTCTGAGCAAACTCTAAGTATCTCAGCAAAGGATGTGAAGTTACTTTTATATATTGGCACAGAAAAAGAGTAAGTTTATCTTCAAGCAGGACGTCACTTCTAAGAGGGTTAATGAATGAGTGCATGATAATTCATTTTGACCTTTTGTTTCTTCCCTTCATTCTGATATGCACATTTTTATTTTCTTAAATGCAGGGATGTGCATAGTCAACTTGTCTGTCTCTTCGTGGAATAGACTTTTGAAAATGCAAAAAATGTTAGAATGCATAGAAATGCAGTGTAAAGCAGCTTTCATAACATAGCCTCTCCCTCCCCACCCAAACCTCTAAACTACTAATTTTACTCAGCTGTGAGGCACAAAGAAAAGAAGAAAGATCAAGGTATTTTAGGCAGGGAACTTGAAGCAAACAGGGAATTAAAAAGGAATTAATAACTCAGTTAACTATTATTTAAGGAACACTGGTAGAAGTCCTTTGAGTGACCTCCACAAAGCTTGGCTGAGGCATCCTTTTATGCTCTTCTATAAGATTAAAGCTAACTTCCATAGCTTTAAATCTCCTCTTTCATAGATGCCATATGCTGTCATTCTTGATATGTACAAAAGAGAGCTGATTAGAGAGCCACCTTGAAGACATGACTTACACTGAGTCATCCAGTTTTGGAGATACGTAAAATTGTTGCTGGTTTCTGGGCATTTCTCCTGAAAAGGTGAGTGAACTGATTAGGCTGAAACTGTCATTGGCTCTTTATTGCCCACAGAACCAGCCATTGCCTCCAGCGAGAAGACAGAAGAGATGCTGGGGGCAGCTACTTTAACAGTACTTTACCAAAGAGATGATGCAGGATTTGTCTGGCGTTGAATCACTGGCTTGGGTAAACACCAGATGCAAAGAAATGCAGTGTCTTTACTAAAATGCTGTGTTTTGGCCAGTGAAAGCCATACATTATTAAAGATAATGCTACTGTTACCTATATTTGGGTTATGTACCTGTAGCATTCTCCCAGTCTCCCCCAGCTGTGCCAGGGACTGTGCTCACACCCAGGCACTGCTGGTCCAGCGCTGTGAAAGGAGCTCCACATGTCTTGCTCTTGAGCTGGGCTCAGAGGGGATGTTTCTTGATGTCTGCAGAGATCAAGTCTTGCTGTCTGACATCCTGAAGAAGGACCTGGGCACCAACAACCTCCCTCTTCTCGCCCTAGTGCCTGCGCATCTGTCCTTGGGGGGGTCTACTGGCTCAAAGCTCCCCAGGTAGAGGCACACACGGGGCCTTATGCTGGCCAGAGGGAGCCATGGCCAGCCATGGCCTGCTGAGATGAGTGTGGAGATCTACTGGCTCAAAGCTCCCCAGGTAGAGGCACACACGGGGCCTTATGCTGGCCAGAGGGAAGATGTGGCCATGGCCTGCTGGGATGAGTGTGGAGGAATAGGGGCATCCTGCAACCATTTAAACTGCAGGGATACAGCCCGTGGGGTTGGTGCCTGCTGTTCTGTCCTGCAATGGCTACCAGGAACACTTGCAGACAGAGGCAGGGAAATGGTAGAAAGCTGCTCTCATGGGGCTCTTGCCTTCCCAACCCAGTCTCCTCCTTGTCATTGCTGTCGTCAGTCTTGGGGAGGGCCACACATTGTATGTCCAGGTGAGGGTAGGGCATGGGTAAGTCCAGGTGAGTGTAGGAGCTGGAGGTGCCTGGGGCACCTTCCCACAGCCCTCCACAAGCACGGGTCTTATGGAAAAGCATGTATATAGTCATAGTCATAGTCATTCAAGGTGCTGAGACCTGAAACACCAAAGCATTTAGGTGCTGAGTGACAAATGTGGAGTCAACAGAGCTTTGTAGGTGTTTATGGTAAACATAGTCCTGGGGTATGAAGAGGAGATAGATATAGATGATAGATATAGATAGATATAGATATAGATGATATAGATATACTCTCCATGAAACTTCTCATAAGTCTCACAGCAAGCATGTAACTGAACCTAGAACTGAACCTGCTCTTGCAAGACCTTGCCTCTGATTTAAAGACAACAAAACATTTTATTTCCTTCCTTCCAGCTCTTGGAAGAAGTGCATTATAAAAACACTCCTTATGAGTCTGCAGAAGAGGACAGTGAAAGCCATATGCAAAAGGACAGCTGGTGACAGTGACACTGCAGATCTGCTGTGATGAGGGGATCCAAGATTGTCAAAAAGGGCTGCTGGTGTATCTGCATGGAGTGGCCAACTGGCTAAGAGCAGAATAAACTGTACTACAGAGCCAAAATCTGCACTAGTAGTCATCATTTTACAAATAAACAAAAATATAAACACGTCAAGTGCATTCAAGTACAAAGGCTGCTTTTAAGGGCTAGGTGGCACAGAGACTGAACTGGCAGGGAATTAGTGACACATGAGAGTCTTACACATTTAATTGCAGACCCAAAGTAGGAGACTTCTGAATATGAAGCTAGCTCTGCTTTTTATGTACTGCCTAACTAGGGTGGAGTAGCTTGTCCCCTCCAGCCTATATTCAGTACTATGTACAGAGCTACAGCTTGATATACGCTCACTAGATAAAGAGGAAGGGGGTGAGGGGAGCTTTTTCTGCTCTGCAGATATCACAGCTAGCAATGCAGTGGAGGGCTGCTTGGTCTCCCCTTGCAGCAGCCAGATGTGGCTCTTCATCTGGCAGGGGAGAAGGAAGAGCAGCGCTTCATGCTCAGCATGATGCCTGCTTCATCCACAAAGCAGTGCAGCAATTGAGGACAAGGTCTGAGGTCTTCCAATGCTGTTTTGCTATGACAAAAATAATTAAATTAGCTGACCAAAAAATATGCCTTAAAGGTATGCAGCACTAGAATGTGCTCCTTCTCAGTTAAAGCACATAGTTATGGAAAGTCGTTAACCCTGCTGCAGAGGAGCTGTATATATCATGATGCTTTATTAATCCAGTGACAAAATGTGAGGTACCTGTCTAAGTTCCCAGATTCACTTAAGCCATCTAGGATCTGCACAAGCCATCTGATAACAGGTTTGCATCACTGGTCTGTTAAATGAACTTCATTAACCTCACACTCTGTAACAGTGAGTAAGTAGCTTTATGAAGCTTTCACTTTTTATCATGCAGTTCACTGAATTACCAAATATTGAAGAAAACCAGTGCTCTATGAGGCTGGAAATGGTTGGAGAGTATAGTTTTGATCACAGTGATCTTGAGTCTGAACTCTTTAAATTAATCCCCTGTTCCTTCTGGTCTCTTTAAGACAAGAAGGTTTGCAACTTTCTTTTTTATTACTGAGGCACCACATAGCGAGGAACGAACTAGCTTTTCCGTTACAAAGCACTTTTTCATTTCTCAGCGTGCTGAAGCCTGGCACACAATGCTAACCCAAGATGTAGGAAGTTTTTTTAGCAGCTTAAAGCGAATTAAGCTTTCTTTGAGTTTTGGGAGCAAACAAGGTTGGTTGTTTCTAAGGGGAAAAACTGGGTGGTTTTAGCTGGAGCCTGGCAAAATAGCATATATAGAGAGCCAGGAAAGCCAGGTTGTTTTGCTGGCTCTAAATATACCCTTTCCCCTTACTCTGACTAAGATTTTATTTTTAAAAACGGACAAGATTCCAGATTCTCTTAGTTCTTGCTTTGAGTAAGTTCCCTCTTTTTTGTTCATGTACTGCGTTTGTCTTTTTTGTTTTCCTTATTTTGCTTTGCCAGTTCAATGTTGAATACAGACATCCCATGTCCTAGATTTATCAACACAGGAAGGGATCACTCCTGTTCCCACTGCAAACGGCCTCTCTGGGTCACCCTCAGGACAACACCCTTCGCACAATGTGATCGCAAACAACGTACATCTAATCCCTGCATGTTTTCATGGGGAATATACAGAAGGCTCATATCGGTTTTGCAATAACTTTACCAAAGTATACTCATGTTCTGTGAAATAATGTCAAGTCATGAGGATTGAGGGCAATTATTTCCGAGCTCATTTTCCTCCTTAGATCCCCCAGAGACGTAGCTCTCGTTCCCCAGAGAGTGGATTTTTCTCTCCTCTATTGCTTTTGCAGAGAAAATGTTAATAACACCACTGGTAATATCATATGCTTTATGGTCACTTGCCTCTGTTTTATTTGTAAAGTATTCCGAGATGCCTCAATAAGTCCAAAATACCCTCCAGCCATAAGCTGTGCTTGAAGAAAATTGATTGAGTGAACTAAAGTCATTAGAGGAAGTAAACAGTGTTAGGCAAGATATATGAACGTATAAACCTACGCTGCTTCTTTGTCCATTTGAAGATCACATAGATCTATGATCTCTAGTTTAATTTTGACTTAAATTGGTCGCTGACTGTGTGTCAAATGTAATTTTTTTCAAAAAATATATATTACATAGAACTGGGATTTTAAAATTAATGTACATCTAGTTCCCTTTAAATCACATCCAGGATCAGCAGAGGCATGGGGTTTTTTTGCTTTTATAACACCAATGCAACAGCAGAATTGCTCAATGTGTGCTGCCATTTATGTGCTGCCTTCTCCTAAAGGCCAAATTGTCTGCGTGCCTATCGTGCAGTGAACATAATGAACATTGTATTTAGATCCACCCTCAAAAACTAAAATAAGGCAAAATCCACATGGAAAATTATTAAAAATAAACCTCCCTTCTCTCTAAAACCAGAACATGGAAAAAAGGCACCCTTCTATAAGGTTAACCATTTGTGTGCCTTGGAGCCTGTAGACCTCAAAGCAGTCTGCCGGGGGACATTTTTGTCAATATATGCTTCATCCTCATTTAACAGTGGGAGGAAGCTGATACAGCCCATCTGTTTCATTTTTGAGATACAAAGCTTAGGAAGCTGATCTGCCACACATAATTTGATGGGCTGAATGACAATGTCAGGAAGAAGGCTCAAGTCTTCTGTGTGCACTGATCGGCTCTCCCTGGCTAAGATCAAAGCAGCCCCTTTCCTTTGGTGCATCTGTTAGAACAAGTAGCTACATAAATAGCCTTGCAGCAGTGCTCGTGCTCTGACTAGCACATTATTCAGTCCCTCAAAGAAAGTAATGCTGAGTATAATTACAGTTAGAGTTAGTGTAAGTGCCCCTTAGGAGAAGTAATGTCCAGTGCACAATTGCAGTCCCATTTTTCAGTCCCAAACACTTTGGGCTTCAGTCTCTTCTGACCAATGGTACCATATTTGCTACATGAAGAACCTCTTGCGACATAACTTCCGAGTCCTGTCAATAGTTCTTGTGCCACTGAAACCACACTGAACACATAACAGCAACAGAAAAATAAGTGGAGGGTTTTCCCTTAATATTCCTGAGCAGACTTTGCTTTTTATGCAAACAGAAAGCTCTCAGTTGTGGCCATGGCACAGAAGTCACATTGTGCAACTGCCTCTCTTGGTGGCACAATCAGCTTTGCTGGGACACTTTCCCTATGAGCATCTCGCTGTGTGCATCTATAGAACTTTGACTGAATACTGCATAGAAGGTGGAAGTAAAGACTTGAATAAACTTTCAAAACTCATATAAAGCTGGTTTTTCATTTTAATAAAAACTGTAATTCTCTTCCTTCATCGCACAAAGTAACTTTCTGGGTCTAAGAGCCAAGGCCAGAAACTCAGTGAAGTAAAAAATACTGTAATGGTATGATACAGGGAATGGAATACAATTATTGTCTCTAGCAGCAACAAATTCCCATTGAAGAAATTAACAAAAACCACAGTATGTTTTTGTGGCTGTATATTACCTATTGTAGTTTTAAAGGCTACAGCCAGAGCAAGAAAGGTCCTATCTTTTGAGTCAAAGTACCTACTAGAAATTAGTTCAATGGATCCAGGCAGGGGGATTCAAATGGAAAAATCTCTGAATTCAAATTGAAAATTCTCTAAATTCATTCTGTCCAAATATTCCCTGCCTGATGGGATCCCTGACTGACTTAGTCTCTTACTTAACTTTCCTTTATCAGTACTGGTAGCCTGTGCTCGGAGACCTTTTGTAGAGAAAGGTGCACCACATATGATGTTGTTGGAGTTTTTGATGAACAATATTACGTGGAGATAGACTAACTGCTTCAAACAAACTGAGGGTGATATGTAACAAAAGGTAAAATGTACCAAAACCAAAAGCTGCAGAGATATGTCAAGCTTGCTTCTTGTTGAAGCCTGGGTTTTATTGTTACATATTACCTCGTGCAAGTTTTGTTTCCCATGTGCTTCCCTAAACTGGCCAGATCCTCGTGCAACAGAGCTGGCACCCATCCCTCGAGGAGAACGGGCTCTACAGTGGAGGATGCTCCAGCACCTGCCAGCCTGCAAACTGCCATGGCTAAAGGATCAGGGCCGAGAAGTAAAAGAAAGGCAGAAAGTAGCTGACTTTGCTACAAACAGGAGATATTTCACACAAAACCAGGAGCTAACAAAGAGCTTTTTTTCCTGTGAGGTCAGGCTGTGCAGGAGGGGAGACAGAGGCGTCTCTGTGGCCGCGTCCTCAGGATGCCATGAGCCTGCAGAGAGAACGAGCAGAGCCAAGGGAAAGAGGTGAGACCCAGGCACAGTGAGCTGCTACATGCCCCTTTTCCAGAGAAGGTAACAGGCATCTGAAGTAAATTTAAGCACTAGAAAATCTCCCACTGGCTGCTGCAGAAGCCTTCATTTACAGAACTCCCCAGAGCCATTGGGAGGACCCACATGGGTTTGGCTGCTGCATGGGCAGAGCTCTGCCATGTCTGCATGCAGTCACCACTGAGCTTGCTTAGGCCAGGGAGATCAGTGTCTGGTCACCACCAAATACTGAGGGGCTCCCTCCATCAGGGACATAGGCACACTCAGTCCTCCAGGGCTGGAGAGCCCACTGATTATTCTGCAGGCAAAACGATAGCATTTGCAAATGGTATTAAAATAAGCCAAAATTATCCCTCCAGGTCCTGCTTATTAAATCCCTAAGGCTGGCAAGAGTCATGATGATGAGCTTTCCCCACCTCTTCTTCCAGTTACATTTATCTTCTTGTCAGGTCTTCTTGTATCTGAACAATACAAATCCATCAGCAGTTTAAAGCTCGTTCCCCCAGCCTGCTTAGGAACCACTCCAAGTCCTGCCACTTCCCCAATCCAGATACTGTATTATTTTGCCAAGGTTTCTTCAGACCCCACTTAACACCTTCAAAACCCCTACTTCTCAACCTGCACCATAGCTAGGCAGTAGGTGCTATTCTTAAAGGCAAGCTTGTTAAAGCTGAGCACAGCAGGTATCAATAACCAGCTGATGCTTTTCTTCTCAAGCAAAGCAACAAGAAGCTGCTGAAGATCTGTTTACACGATTCTTAAAAAGCAAAGTTCTCCTTTCCCAGAAGCATTATTGATTTAACTGAAGAACTCCCCTGGGGGAGGGGGTCGCTTGTGGAAAGGTTACAGCCTGTTAAGAAAAAATTATCTCTATCAATTGTCAGCTCTTTAACCTAATGATGACAATCTTGAATAGCTTGCTCTACTCTGCAAAATTACATACAGCACTTAATTAGATTAATTAGCCAAATATAATTATCATAAAGAGTCTGGCTCTATATTTTTTGTTCCAGAAAGAGAGATGCAAAAAAAAAAGAAAAAAAGTTTAAGTTAGTCTGAATGAGACCTGTCACTTATTAAACAGTAACTGGTAACTGCTGTGTTTTGATTGTTGAAAATTTGTTCTCATGTCTGTTCCAAAATCTAAAAAACGGGCTCAAAAACCCATGGATACTTGCAATGAATACAATATAGGATTGCTTGTTGTTGTCCTTCCAAAGGGGAGTGTTTTAGTACAATGAATCTATGCTTAAATTAAGTACGGAGGTGCTGTAAAGGGTGGTAGCCAAGGCAATGAGGTGGCTATGTCAGGTTTCTCAGTGTTCTAACACTGTGCAAGCTCAAGCTTTACCAATTTCTTCAGAGCAAACCATAATTTAAAAAAACCAAAAGTGCATAAATTAATGGTCTTTGCCAAGTCTGAGACTTGTGAGACTCAAAGAATGATGTTTTGTGGGTTTGCAGTAGACACCAAAGTGAGTCAGTGTTATGTTTCACATTTCCTGCTGTGAGCATCAACACTCACATGATGTTCAACAACAAAACCCAAGCCCTGGTCTGTGCTTTGTTTTCTGAGCATAAGCCCCTGTTTCCCAGTGAAGATGACATCTGCTGTTACTGTGTCTATCAGATGCTTCCAAGTGTACAACATTACTTCAGCCAAATGTTTATAGCTAAAGTAGTGGCACCCTTAAGTAAAAAAAAAAAGATGAATTTGGATCCCTGTTTTTATGGAAGAATATTAATTGTTCAGAAACTTTCTGAACCTTTGACTTTGTTTCTAGTTAAACATTGTAAACTGAGAAGGCTCCCAGGACAGAAAAGCCAGAAGGCGGTAGTATTAAGTAAAGGGTAAAGAGAGAGACAGCATTTGTGCAGTCCTGAAAGTGAAAGCATAATACAATATTTACATTGGTCAAAACTTGGGGGGGGGGGGGGGGGGGGGAGGGGGGGAAGCAGGGGAAGAAGAAGAAATCAAAGGCTGACGACTTAAAAATTTCAATAACAATTATTTTCCTAAGCAAAGTGTCAAGTAAGCTTAACTTCTTATTTGATGAGATTATAACTTGATAATTTTGTGCTCATATTCTATGTCGTGCCCGAGATCTTAAATTTAAAATAATTAAAGTTAACTAAAATTATTTTAATGATATTAATATGTAATTAACTTTGAATGGGAAGACACTATCCTAAAGAAGTGTTTCTAGGGGAGTGCCGTGTAGGCCTGATGGTTGCTTTCAATTTCTTTATACTGATCTGAAAAAAATAAGATTAAGGATACAATTTACAGAGGACACGTATTACTGAAGTGTACATAAAAGTGAGGTGAATACATACAGGTGGATCTGTGACACTCAACTACATGACAGCATTAAACACAACTAAGAAAGAAGAAATGTGTGACTAGCAATGAGAGCCTATGTGATGTATCACTGGCAGGGATCACGTCTCTGCCATTGCTGAAACGCTATATATTTTTTCATAGTCTCAACACCATAATTTATGCTGAGAGATCAAAAAGGATTACCAAGGAAGGCAAAAGAATGATTTGAGGTCTTGACAACGTACTTCAGCAAGATACTTCAATTTGATGCATAATATAATTTGTGTTTCAGCATGATTAGACTACAGGAAAAATTTCTGATTATAGTGGAGTCTGTTAAGGCAGACAAACTCAAATTAGAAATAAAGTGCAAGTTTTACCAAGAGAAAAATTAGCCTTTGAAAAATACAACCTACAAAAATGGTTTAGTTTTTAATTTTCATCATTTTATATCACTTAGGAAGGAAGGGAGGTAGATTTAAAGACCTGCTGCAGGGGAAGAATCTTTCAGCAGTTTTTCAGCAGGAGACACTAGATGCACTGGTGTTTGTAACTGGTGTTAGGCAGACTGAATGACCTGAAGTGTTTCACCTAAATCTCTGAATACTTCTTTTTCTCATGTGTTGAAAGGGTATTTAAGAGACATTTTCAGTAAAGTGGATCTGAGACCAACCTAAGCCAGCACAGTGGCATCCCTCATGCCGAGGAGACAGAGCTGTGATGTTTCCTTTCATTTTCTGCAGAGGTACAGAATAAACAGTGGCTGCTGAGATCATAAATTTAGCTGCAAGGCAACTTTCAGGAAAGGTGGCAAGACTGTTAAAAATAGGGGCAGGCAAACCAACTGAGATAAAGTTAGAAACAACCTCAGCCTGGACCACAGACTAATATTTACACAGAATATATAGAAAAAATGGAATATAAATAGCTGTCACTGACTAAAGTCAGGATATTTCACTTGAGCAAAGTACCCCAGGGAAGACTTCTAATGGTTATTTGTATCATGACTGACATTTTCAGAGATGGAGTCCCAGAAGTACAGCCCAACAAACTTTGATTTTTAGTGGTGCAGCTCTATTTTCAGAATTTTGGTCTGCTTATAGCCATTCCCAGCAGCAGTGATGACAGCCATCTGGCCCAGCCTTTGCTCACCTGGAGCTGAGTCCCTTCTAAATAGTGCATGAGATCTGTCAGTGAGAGTGGCAGTAGCTTAGTTTTGTTGAAGTCTCCTCAGAGAGAAAATCGATAGCTCTGCCACAGGGTAGCCAGAAATAGGTTGTGGTGCACCCCAAGTAACACGTTATACATAAACCACACGGAGCCTTCCTGCCAGATCCCAGGACACCAGCACACCTATCCTCAGTCCCACAGACACACAGCAATATGTTCAGCTGGGCTCAAGAAAGCAGTATGGTTTGAAGTTTACAAAAATAAATTTTTCTCTCAAAATATTCCAGCCCAGGCCAGCCTCAGCTCAGTCTCCAAACACCCCTCATATCTCATTTCTCTTCTGGATAACATTCTGGGCACCAAACAACTCTTCCTCTACTTGCATTTTGCCTTCTCAGGAAAGAAATTTGAAGGCTGAACTCAGTTCTCTGAAAGGTGTGCACATCTTTTGTCTGGCAGAAGGATAGAGATCCCCTCTATACAAACTGGGTTTGTCTCCCTTAAAATTTTATGCTACTTGGACAAAGATAAAATTGTACTTCTGAGATGAGTCTTGGCCACTCTTTGCAAGACAAAGCCATTTCATTTCAGAGAGTTTTGCTGTCTCAGTAAAAGAATGAGTGGTAAAGCCACATCTGGTGTGAGCATTTGATATGAGTCTCTGGAGACAGCCAGCTCTGCAATGACCTGACTTAGATGCTGAAACTAGGAAGACCCTGTACTGGATTTAATCTCAAAATACCTCTTATGTACCCAATACGTGCAAGATCCATGCACAGGTTCTGCTCATACCTATATGATGTTGTTATCTCCTTGCACAGGTCTATATATTAGAAGCTTTTTTTGTTAGGGCAGCCCTCTCTAATATTCCAGGAAGACTCAACGTCCTCTTCCTTTGTTAGTGCTGTGCATCAGCATCCCCCTTGGCAGAGCAAGCCCAAGGCAATTGCACGCAAGCAATAAAGAAAACGGTTGCTGCCACCCTTTTGGAGTTCCTGTACTTGATTTATCGGCTCCTCAGTAGCTGAGTCCTTTCTGTCCACCTGTGTGGTGAACCTGTGGTAGAGGACGAATGCAGTGGTGCTTGGTCACATACTTACCCGAGAGGGTAACAGGCCTGGGGGAAGGCAGTTAGGCTACACGTACCTGTCAGCTGCTGACAACACTAAGCCAAAAAGTGTTCTGTTGGTGGGGAGCGCGTTCACACCCACTGTGGAGTACAGAAGAGAATAACAACTTGCAAAGCACCTGAACCCCTTCACCTTGAGTTACCCAAAGGTGAAGACCTGACCGCCCTCCTGCCCTGCTCTCCGCTGGCTCGCTCCGTGTTTGTGACGCACGTGGGGACAACTGCTGTGCTGGAGGGTGGGCTTGGGCCGCCACAGCCTGCCTGCTGCTGTGGCATTTGGATTTGAAGCACTGCAGGGGAAATGGTTAATGAAATAAGTACACTCCATTTCTCAGTCATTTAAACTGTTTTCACTTGTGTCAGGTTTCATTTTACAAACCCCTCATGTCGTGTTGGAAACCAGTTGGCAGTTAGAAGCTTTTGAGAGCAGTTTCACAATGGATCATCCAGTATGTGGTAATATGTCTTTACAATACCAGAGCAGTGTTTCATACTTCTTCCCTTTAGACCTTCCAGCTGAATTTGAATTTAACTTTGTTTTCGGCGCAAGCCTCCTTCAAACTCCAAATAGCCTCAGCATGCTACAGCCACTGGAAAAGTCTGAGCTATCAGCTCATGTTTGCAGTTCAGCTGGCTACAACAATTTACTTGAGAAATAGTTGGCAATCCAGCTCATTTGTCATCTTCCCTGCTTCTTCTGCAATGTTAGAGCTCTTTCAGTCTTAGAAGAGCTGTGCGCATGAGGAGAAAAGCAAAGTCCCACTGCTGAGACATTTAAATGCCATAAAATGTCACAACATCAGATAAGCTTCAAGAGCTTAAAAAAGGATTAAAAGTGCAGAGAGTTTATTGGGTGCTGACATGCAGTTAATAGCACTTTTGCATGCAATGACTTCACACAGTGTTTCTGTGCAGTTTTAAATGTCATGTAAGTGTATAAATTCCATTCAAACATAACCTTTATTATGAAAGCATCAATAACAGAAAAATCTAATTAAAGGATAAAAGGCTTGGTGGAAACATAACCTTTTTCACATTAAATTGGTAACAAATTAATAGAATTCTATGAGGGATATTATTTCAGAGGAGGACTGACGAGCACAGAGAAAACGCTGCCTTCCAGTGGTTTAGTGGAAGTTCCTCCTCTCTCTTCAGCAACCCATCCTCTCCCTTGTAATCCTGAGTGAATTATTATTCCATGTGGCTGCATCAAACTACATGAAAACAGCAGCTGGACCTTTGAATTCCCCCTATTTTGTCCAGCTCAAATCATCTACACTGGGACACTTGCCACCTTGCCACAGTCTATTACACCCAAGCCTGTGGACGATGAATTACAGCTCTGTCAATCGTCCCGTCTAGCAAATTGCCAGCCTATGAGAAGGAACCCAATATCATCAGCAGCATTACAGAACACCATGGACAAAGTAATAGTAGGCTACATTTCCCTTGTTAGGTGCTTACCCCAGGAAACTAGGCCATGGTGTCCTTCAAACCATAATGGGAATTACTATTGAGAGGACAGTCAATCTACATAACAGAAGAAATGAGGCTTGACAGTTCAGAAAATTGGAGATAAGTACAGTAGCAGAACCAATCACTGCAAAAGGATTCAATTTTTTCCTCCATACTCTGTCTGAAACAACTAGAAATAACCCAGGCTAAAGCTGCTGTCTAATTTTGACAATATATGCTCATCTGGGTGTAGCTGCTGATTTTGGCTGGGAAGACTCAGAATGGGATAAAGTTCCATTTAGGGTCTGTCTTTCCCTAAACCATAGTTAAATCCAAGGTATGAACATGCCACATCCCACTGCAGACGGATGATCAGGATAGCATTCAGCCCTTTGTGTTTCTTTAATTATATGCCTACAGAATCACTATAAGAATATCTTGTTCTTTGCATTTTCAAACATCACTTGCTTTTCTTCTACACTAATCATTCAGAAATGATTACTCTTCCTTCCAGAATAATTGAAGATACTACAAGTCATTTGATACATACTGCAGACTGAGAGTCCTCACTGATAGTGAGAACAAAGGCTCAGGAAAACATCTGAGCAGCACCAGTTTTTCAAGTGCCTTTTTCCGTGACCCTTTGCTCCCTAACACTGCAGGGTTCCCTCGATCCTGTTTCAGAAGTGCTTTCACTGTAAACCCCTGGCCCCTTGCTTTCTCAGATCTTGCAGAACAGTCCTTCCTACAGCTGATAATGATGCGGTCACTGGGTCCTGCAGTTCATCTCTGCAACTCTCTCACCCTGCCTTGAAACTGCTCTGTGGGGCGGTCTGAGCCCTGCTGCAGCTCCCGTCAGCTCGGTGGCAGTCGTGGGAGGAGAGGACAGGAGCCGCTATGGAAGCAGCAGGTTTGGAAGCTGGCAGCACCAGGAAAAAGCAGTGTGAAAAAACATGTTTCTGGGCTCCCCGAGAAGAATCTGTCAGAGCATCACAAGTAAGGCTATGCTTGCTGCCTTCTTGGCGTGCTAAGGGTAAGGACCTTTGCATTACAGGTAGCCAGTGGAAAACAGCAGAAATATCACAGGCCTAAGCAAGAAAAATGGTATTTATTTCCTGAACATCATCATGTGAGCTGACAAATACAATGACTCTGAAAGCAGGCCTGCATGCCCCCAGCTGGGAGCCTTTCACTGCTCTTGTCCTCTGCCTTTTTAATCTGCTCTCCAGCTTTACATAGTGGCCATCAGCAGCCCTGCTAAGCTAAAGACGTCTCTTGACGTCAGGTTATTTCATGGCTACTTTGCTACATCACTAGGAAACTGGTTTCAATATACAACCTGGTTTCTGCATTCCAGTTTATAGTCAGGACTTGTGGGACTCAGAGTGACCACATGGTTCTGAATAGGTCAGAACCTAGTCTAGTCAGAACCTGTGTCTAGTCCTTCACAGTGTCAGCAACATTTCTGTGGTACGATAATGCTAATTTTAAGTCATGTGGCCTAAAGATATAACAGAAACATTTTTAAATTTACTCAAAACCACAGGAATTATCACATGGCTGTAAGTGCATGGTCTACTGTAGCAGCTAAGTGTTGGCCATTGACCTGTACCAGTTCTTTCAGCAGAGAGCTCAAAGTTCTATCATTATGAAACAGAGATTATTTCAGGCCCTGATGTATGACATGTAAGTGTCCCTTGTTTAGAGCAACAAACTGAGATTCTGTATAAATTGCAACTGAGCTCGCTGAGTGAGTCGGCTTCAATTAAATCCTGCGGCTGTGACTACCAGCTACTGTAAAGAGAAAGCACTGGCCTTTATGGATTTCTGTATTTTGCAGACTTTATTTTACTAAAGGGTTTCACCCTTTACCTACTATACCTGTATCTGAAACAGTTCAGTAGAATCTAGAAACAGTAATATTTGAATATCAAATATAGCCATTCTTATAGTGTTATAGGTAGTACTACTTGCAGCGCAGATCCTAAGATAATTTTAATCTGTCTCTTCCACTGAGAAGTCTACGAACAGAATCTTAAGTGCCAGGGTCTGATTTTCAAAGAGATTCAGCACTTGGGGGAATTGCATTGATGTCATTTGCATGTTATATACTTAAGCAATTTGCAAAAGCTGCAACTCCAGTGTTGCTCATTACAGTGCTATTTATTAACTGTCTTTCTAGTTTGCATCTGTACAAGAAAGTGTGTTCGTAAAAAACACAGCACTGCTTGGAAACTGGACTGAGGATCTTTTCCTATGTGGATTATGAAAACAGCAGAGGTGATTGATTTTAGAGCATACAGTGTTCCAACCTGTTCTGTGCATCTCCACCAGCACAGGGGCATGTTATCTTTTCAGGGTCCTCCTCCTAGGATCATAATACTTTTGGTACTGTGGCTATGGTAGGCAAAGCATGTCACTGTACTTCTGATTAGCTTGAAACATACTGTTCATATCTGATAATTGTTCTTGCCATTTTCCCCTGGGCTTTGAGCTGGGCAGAGATTTTATGTGGGTAGAAAATGCCATTTTTCTTTTGCCAGAATTCTGGGGAGATGCTGCCAGAGTGCTCCATCACATGTGACGGATCATCACTTACAGAGAATTATCTCTAATAGAAAACTGAGTTTTTATCTTGAACTGTCATGTCTGAGAAGTCTCACCTGTGACATGGGGAGGGAAGGAGCTGATTCCTCCTCCAGGGCTGAATATATCCTCTCTCTCGCACCCAGTCCTGTCCTTAATCTCGTAACTGCTGCCCCCCCCCACCCCCTTCCTGATCTAACAGGTCTCAGTTAATACTGCCTCCAGTGCAGCCTCCCCCAGCATTAAGCGGTGCTCACATTATAGTGACCAGACTTTCAGTCCAAAACTATGTGTTGTCACACAGTGCTGACATCGCTAGTGTTCTTCATGTGCTCAGGCTCTTACTGTTTGTGAGCTATTAGGTGTTTAAAATCATGTTGGAATGAGTGCTGGAAAAACACTCAGTTAGCAAATTCATACAACTCTCTCCAAGTGGATAAACTTTGAATACTGGTTGTGGATTAAGGCTCTGAAAAAAAATGGGAGTAAAATGTATGGTTCTATAAAACTGTATGCAAATAAATGTAAGCACAAAATGCTGCACCCTGGAGAAGGATGTTCAGGAAATGCTGTTTCTAGTCCTGCTTGCCCACCGCTCCCTGTCAGAGGCATGAGGTTCTCTGAAACGGAAGGACAGCTGTTACTCTCCTGGGCAGCTCCCTACCCACCTCCACGATTACATACTCCTGGTCCAAGAGGTGATCCTTATTTCTCCATCCAAATAAATTCTTTTTTCAGTAATCCTGGCACAAGTAGCAGCAAGAGTACATTATATAAAAAGATATTTGAAGATTTTGTTACATATTCAGACTTGAGAAGTTTAATCTATTTGTCTCAGGACATATACAAATCACAGCATGTATCATCACTTCTGGAATTCAGGACAGAGATTGAGATGTACAGTTGAATTCCAGGGCTTTTCCTAAGATTTCTGTGAGGGCTTTTTTTGATTCATAAAATAACGACTGAGATAAAAAGAAGTGCTCATGCTGTGAGACACAGCATAAAGCCCCTATTGTAAGAGCGTAACAAAATCTTCTTTCGCTCTCTTACCAGACAGTAAAAATATTGAACTCCCCAGGACCTGGGACCCCACACAGCCACGCTTAGTTTGTAATGAACTGATAGGATTTGTATTTCATAGTTTAAAATCAACTGTTGTGATTTCCATTTCAACACCCTCTTCATCAATCAGGAGCACACTGGAGTACATCTGCTAAGTACATGCCACTGAGAAACTATGCAGGGATCGGTGCACTTTGTAAAACAGCATCTAGTGAAATCTAATGTACACGGCATTGAAACACACCAAGTGCTGCCTTCTCATGGGTTGTTTACACATACCAGTTTACTTCACTCCTAGCTGCCCTCTGCGGGGGTTATTTTTTTCTGCAGTTACACTGTATGTTTCTTCTGCAACTTCAAAAAGTGGTAGGTGTCATTTCCTCCAATTTATCAATGGAGGAAGCCGAGAGTCGGGGAACAAAGCCCAGACCTTTGAGCTCCTGCGCTCCATTTCCTGGCTCTGCTCCTTTCCTTCTCCTGGACGGTCACCAATGCACAGGTCAAT
This sequence comes from Antrostomus carolinensis, assembly GCF_000700745.2. Taxonomy (NCBI): domain Eukaryota; kingdom Metazoa; phylum Chordata; class Aves; order Caprimulgiformes; family Caprimulgidae; genus Antrostomus; species Antrostomus carolinensis. The sequence goes on along the minus strand of NW_010290394.1, from coordinate 9,246 downwards.
GCTGCTTCCAGTTGAGAAGGCCCTCTGCTCCTCCATGTTTATCTCCATGGAAAAGAGATAATTGCTAAAACATGGAAGCTCATTCAGGAAGCTCTTCTACAGACTGCCGGTGGCTTAGCGAGGCTGGATTGCTCTTGACAAAGCAGGAGAGGTTCATGACAGCTGAATCTCTGTTTGGTTGTGCTGCTCCCGCTCCAGCTCAAGCTTTCATACTCGCCTGCCACGCTGCCTCTTGAACACTCCTCTCCCAGTAACACACACACCCCCCACCCTCCTCCTTTCCTCTCAACTTCGGTGTGCCACACTGGCACCAAGTGGGAACTCACTCCTGTGAGCTGAAGTGGCACAAGTACGTGTGCCAAAGCAGTGCATGCAGCTGGGCACGGAAAGATAAATGAAGAAACCAGCATTTACACCTGACCACTCTGCCAGCACCGCTGCTCTCCTTGCCACACCAGATAACACTGCCAAGGGAAGAAACGTTAGGCTTTTGTCCCACAGTACTGGTAACATTTCTAGTACCAACGGGAAGTGTCAGGGATGCTGCAGGATGGCACTGGGACCATGCCATCCTGTGGTTGCCCATACTCCTGGGATAATTTTTATTTATTTTTTTTACATCCAAATCTGCCTATCTTCTTCCCCCTCACTGCTGCCTTTAAGTCCTTAACTGCTGTTCCAGTTTGGTTGACTACAATGGATGCTCCCCTGTGCCTATGAGGGCTTGTTGTTGCTCTTGTACTCAAGTCCTGTTTCTAATCTTTCTGCCGTCCTGCTTCTTGCTACCCTGTCTTTCCACAGCCACCCAGAGAACAGAGGTGATGAGTCAGAAAGGGAAGTTTAATAGCATCCAGAAACAGAAACAACCAAAAACCTCAAGAGTTTTACTGCCTTTTTCTTATTGAGAACAAACAAGTTATAATGACTAAAGAGCGTCACATGGGTTAGTTCTGAAAATCAAACTGACCTGTCCCACAGCTGGTTTCAAAATACTGAGAGCAAAAGGAATCAGGGGGTGGTAAGAACTGTGGAGATTTTTTAAAAAAAACTGTTTGCAGGAGTTCAGAAGACTGGAAGTTATTATAAAATACATGCAGACCTATTAATTTTCAAACCAAGTTGTTAAATACTCCATTTAGAATGTTTAACTGGTCAGAGTGAGTAGGTGTGAACAGAAAAAGAAAAAATGTGGTGAAGTCCTACACCCATTACAGTCAAAAGAAGCAAGCTGCTGACCTCACCAGTTTCAGAATTTTGTTCAGTTGTTAAAACCCCACAGGCTAGTCATCCTCCAGCAGCCGCGCTCCAAATGTTATCTAGATGGGGATAAAATGATTTCTCAGTGAAGTACGTGCCACTGCACATGCATATTGTGCCATGAATATGGCTGCATGATCGCTCTTTTGGCAAATATTACTCTTTATGTTCATTTTGAACCTTCAGTTAACACAAGTATAAATCTAGGAAGGCTAAGACTTAATGAAAGGTTATTATACCACGCACAGGACATCCAGGAGTTTCCTTGATCTGTGCAGCACACAGTGCATACGGCAAGAAGAAATCAGTGTTACGGATAAAATAACATTAATGCAGTAGAAAACTAGGAAATCATACAAACAGGAGGGAAACTCAAGCATTGCAAGAGTGGAGGATTGAGTCCTTTTACATTAGTTCATCTGATTAGCAGATCAGAGTGAAAATTTTTAGTCATGTTGGAACTCACTTCCATTTTTCATGCTGGCAACTGTGAATCATCTCGCTCTCTCTGCTGCTTCAACTTCAAAACAGGAAAAAGTGAATACAGTAACCAGCCATGGAGTCTTATAAAAATATTCTTGTGCTGTACGAAGTAGCTGAAAAAAGGCTTGACTCATACAGCATCTTTCACCATGCCTGCATGGGCAAGTTTGTGAAATGGTGCACGGTAGCAATCTAGTACTCCTTGCTGCAGCAATGTAAAAATATGAAATAAGGTAAAGAAAAAAAAAAACCTGAAACAAAGGGGAAATTTTGCAACACTGTACTTAAATCTTGATCCTACCGACTTGAGTAGAAGGCTACCACCGACCGCAGAAGGGCCACAACTTCACCAGAGGGGCCTGGCCCCCAGCTCTGCCATTGCTGTTTTGGTGGCACCCATAGGCTCAGAGATGCCCGTCTGTAAGTGCTGCCGGGAACTTCCTGGAGAAGAGAGTTTCCTTCTGTAGTTGGCCTGTGTGTTCAGAGGATGGAGGGCATGGTCCCAGGCTCTGTAACGAAACCTCCAATGGTTGCTACGTACCACACTAAGCACAACCGATGAGGAGGAGAGTTTAGGCAGGAAGAATGCAGATGAGGCTTAGAGAGATGCTCCTTTTTCAAACAGGCATTTTTCATCCTTTTTCTTGCGTTCAAAAAAAGAATTCACTGTTGCTATCTATATCTATTCTATGATTCTATGGATAATCTGCATGTGAAATTTCCTTTCCCAATTAGTATTTTCTTTTAAATTGAGCAATATGTTGACTTAGGTCTCCATATATACCCATACTCGCTCACTGAATACTGGAGCCAAACGAAAGCAAAAAAGGCAGTCGCATATGTAGTCACTTGCGCTTTGGCTCCATCTTTCATAGCTCAAAACTATGTAAACAGTTCAACTGTACTACAGCACATTTAAGAAAATAAAGGCAAAGAAAAGTGTAAAGTCAACCTGTGATTAATTTTATTTGGAGCATTTCACCAGATCTTGAGTGGCTCTTCTACATAATCTAAATTAAACCCTGGAAAAATGGACTAATAATAAAAGTAAATTGCATCAAGGATGCAAAGAAGACTTTAAGAAAATACAACTGAGAACAATATGCTAATAAATTTGGTTTTGAAATTAACATTACTGGGTTAACAATAGAACCTGATACTTTGCTTGCAGGTGTTTGTCCTGCATTCTTTTAACATGCAACATGTAGACTCCCTGAAGGATTTTTAGCTACATATCACCTTTCAAAGTATCTGCTTGACTGAGTTAATTTTAAGGCTTTATACAACATACAGTCTGGACTGAGGATGAATAATGCACAAAAGTGACCTCCATTTTAAGGAATCAGCAGTATACAAGAATCCAAATGCATATAAATATTCATTTAATAAAATGATAAAATAAAAATAAAAATGTTTTAATTTATTTTCTTTTCTTTTTTTTAAAAAAAGCAGATACTAAACAAGGGTATTATTCCAAAAAAGTATTAACCTCCTTTTTAACAAGGAAGAACACAATCAGAGTAACTGGAGTTGTATGTGTGGTAGCGTTTAACACACAAAATCTGTCAGCCCCAGCTCATGTGATACTCATCTTACACTTACTTTTTTTTTTGCCTTAAAGCAAACAAAAAACCACCACAGTGTTTAATATTTTCAACTTTCCCTGATCTCTTTCAAGGATGTAATGTGCTAAACAGGAAGATACAAATGCTAACAACACCCAAGCCATCAGTTCTGATAAGCTGGTTGGAGAAAAATTCTCTATAGAAATGCTTCTTTTGTGCTATAAATTGTGTCATTCTGTAAATGCCATGCAAAGAGTGGTGGATCAGGACTGCTAATGGAGCTTTACTGGCTTTTAGGCTCTTTGAAGAACAATGCTAACTGTACCAACATTTTTCCACAGTCTACAGCTTTTAGAACTAAAATTCCAACAGCCTAGGTTTTGGGTTTTCTGATAAAGTAAAACTGAACTTGTATATTCATGGCCTGGCTAAATCTTGATGTAACGCAGTTATTTTGCTGCAGGTAAATCAGATTTAGATCTTACAGATTTGGCCCTCAAAGACTAATTTCATACTGGCTCGGAGTATACTTAATAACAGTGAATTTGATGTTGCTTCCCATCAACTTCAGGTGCAATCAGAAGACTTCCCGCTGACAACACCAAGAAGGACTGTCTAAAAGCCATGCTTGCAGGTGTTTACCACAGGTTAAATGTTTCATTTTCTACAACACAGAACAGACCTAGCTCCTGGCAAGACAGTAATATTGAGGCATACAACCTGTCACTACACACTGAAAGAGCTTAGCACCTTCTAAAACTGCTCCTAACCCATGCAGTTTGACATTTAAAAGGGCAGGCTGAAGATGTGACATTTACTATGCAAATTGTTTTCTTCTCCCCCACCCCGCTTTAATTTTATAGTGACTAGAACACAAATTTAAGTTTCCAATAACTCAAATTAAATGCAAGTATACTGATGCTCTTGGTCAGAGCTCCACTGACTTTTACAGGATGGTTTTTTTAATGTGTATATATATATATATATTTATATATATATATTTATATACATGTGTAGATGTTCATTACAATCTGAATGTAGAAACAGTATCTTGAATTGGTTGAAAAATAAAAAAATCAGCGTAGAATGGCTGTCTTGAAGACCTCTAATTAAAACAATGATTTTCAACAGACATCACCATCTCCCCAGTTTTCCCCATAGCTGAACAAAAACTGCATTTTGATCTCTGTAGGTTTTTGCTTCTTTTTCTTCAAATTTATTATATAGTCCATTTTATTGTTAAATCAGAAATAGTAAGAGAACACTCTAGGTTGGTATAGTCATTTTACAATGAGCTTATTGGCTACAATACCTTTACCTAATGTTGTCGGAAAACCAAAACAGAACCAGAACAGCAATTTTTACTTTTTTTGACAAATCTGCTTATTGAGATATCACCTATTGTGTAAGGAAGAAAATACTTGAAAAATAAAAAAGTTAAAATTTAGTTAAAAGCTTTACTTGTCTGGGAGCAATCTCATAAAACTCTTTTTAATATGAGCACTTCACTTCACAAAATGAAAAACTATTTACAACATTTTGCTTGCAGTTTGGTCACATTATCTACACACATTTGCAGAAGATCTTAGGCAAAATAGGTATGTATATTCTTCTGACATAGGCTATCAGACTGATTGCACATGTTCCTTTTACATAATGGCTCTCCTATAGTGCACTGAAGTCAGTGAACACTGTCTAATTACATTCTCATTTTAATTTATGGCTCAACAATAAAATCAATACCACTTGAAATCCAAATATCTGAGCGGCTGAATTACATATAGTGTGAAACATGTGGATTGTCCTTGTTTGGACCTGATTTTCAAAAGAAGAATTCACCTCACTAGCACAATGAACAAATTGTGCAAAGAAATAAAGGACCTGTGCATGTAATTCTTTTGAAAATCGAGGTATCTTGTCAAATTATGTCAACTGATTTCCCTCTAGTTACAGTTCATTTAAAAAATGTTCAATTCCCTATGGCACCATAATGAACTTTTCAGCACGCTATTACTGAATTACAGTATCTTTTACATACATACTATGTTTTGGCCAATAATGTAATTTCCATGTTACAGAATATCATTGCCTTCACAAGCAGAGTTGCTACATACATTCACAGTTTCAAATAGATTGTAATTAGCTTCTCCAGTTGTGCTTTAAAAATTCCAAATATTTTCCAACAGTAAGTGCAAAGTAAATGTCCTATGCAGCTACAATTGGTCACAGAGTTATAAACTCCATAATTATGAGAAGATCATTCTCTCATTCTCCATTTTCATCACCTGCTTTTTCGGGTATGACCTCCAGACTTCGACGGGGCTTTGAGATTTCTGCATTTTCAGTGCCTGGCTTATTGAGTCCACATGAAACTGTGGCATAGTGGATTTGTTTCAGATTCTCCAGTGCTTCATTTTTAGCATATTTGAGAAGATCAGCTTGTCCCTATAAGAAAAAAATGCAGTTAGAATACACATCTGATAACAGGATTCCCTTTTTTCTTCTCCCCATTCTGTTTGTTTCAGATTAATGGTACAGTTGCCCTGCACAGGAGGGAAAAAAACCCCAAAATAAAACAAACAAAAAAACCCACACCCAAAAAACCCCAAAATAAAACTCAAAATTGGATTACTTGAAGTTAGTAAGAATCCAGCTCTCTGCTTTCTCTGGAGCCAACCAGTTGCATAAACAAAAGGACAGGGATCATTTCTACCTTAGAGCTTTCAGGAAAGTAATCTGTGCTATACTTTTAATCCATGGGGACTATAAATGTTTCTGCAAGGAGAAAATGGTGAAGGCTGATTTTAGTACTTCAGGGAGCAGTTAAACGGTTTTGATTTTTTGTTCTTTGAGATTTATTTTCCTAGCAATGTGATTCATTCAATACTAGTATGGTAAAGGATAAATGTTTGTCAAAGCATGAACAATGAAAATACAGATTGGCAAGCAACATGTAGAAAGGTCAGCGATGACAAAAGACTTCATAGGGTTGTTTGCAGTTCAGCACTAACCCCCTTAACTTGCCATCTTACTCTTCATAGTAAGTAATTTTTAAGTAAAGCTGTAAGAGAAACTGTTCCAGACGTAGGTGATTTGTCTCTGTCCTGCATTATTAGCTACTTTATTTCTTTGTATTGATTAAAGCCCTCTAACAGCAACAGCTCTCATTAGCGGACTACAGCCAAGGCAGTTCTTGCTGTGTTATCTGCCTGCCCTGGCCACGTGCAGGGAATGAGCAGGCCTGTAGTGCATGGTGAACACACATGCCTTACTGGTGGACATGGAAAAGTTCACAAATCAGGTGCAGAAAGTCTGCAGGGGCCAAAGTGATTGCACTGTTTCTGCACTCCCAAAGGAGAACTGCCCCACAGCTTACAGAAAAGAAAATGATGCTTCAAAAATACCGTGTCTAAAACAGTGGCATTTCCAACTGAAGGGGAGCAAAACACACACACATACACAGGTAAAGGAAAAAAAAACCCCTCAGGTGCTGTAGTTTCTTGAGTTAGTTCCTATAATGTCTAATAAGGTATGAACACTGGCTGCACCTTTTCTTGTAATTGGGGTATCGTGTCTGTCCTGTGTCAATTCTGGCTCCTCACGGACACTTCTCTTGAGACAATGCTAAGGGTTCTTCTAGAGACACAGCAGCTATGCTGCCTCTCCTCCCCTGTTAAATAAAGCTGACATCCAACTTCACTTTTTGGTTTAAAAAAATAAAGGAGGAGAGGTAGAACAGCAGACAAAAACATGCGTGCACCCATGGTGTGATACTTCAGCCTTTCTTCTCTGGCAACTCAGAACATAAATACTATCCTATGAAGTAAGCAGAATTACGCACTTGAGGCATACAAATTGAAAACAAATATTGCTTTCTTCAAATAAATAATGCCCTCCCTCTCCTCTTATCCAAGACTATAATAGACAAAGTGTTTTTTTCTGATTACCAGTCAGGAAAAAAATCCTGAAGTTCACCAATCACAGCACAAGCTTCAGTAATATTTTCTTTCACAGAAAACCAGGGCTACTTTTTTTTTTTTTTTTTTTAAATCACATACTTTTTTCCAAACTGACAAACAACTAAAAGCTAATTTAAAACACTCCAGCAGACTAAATGAGTCATATCTGGAGTGCATCTGTTTCTAGCCCAAGTTCCATTTTACATGGATTAGGAGAATATAGTTCTGGAACTTTAATCAAGTTGTTTATTATAGGCAGAGTTGCTAGCAACAGTCTATTAATAAGGTTGCCCAAAACTTCTAATCTAAAAAAACCTGCTTGTAGTTGCTTATATGCTTGCCAAATTTTAACTACTTAAGCTGACACCCTCTATACAAGATTTTTACCACTGGCAGACTTTATTATTATTACTGTTTAATATTAATCTTTAACCTCATCCATATGGTTCATTCATTTCTGAGAATAAAGACAGTAAAATGCTGTCAGAATTTTTTAACAACCTTCCATCCTTCCCTCCCCACTCCCACTTGGAGTATGGACTTGTAATTCAAATTACTTCAGGGATCCAGAGCAGTGGATCCAAGTTATGAGCTTTCAATAAACAAAAATCAGATTTGAATGTGGTTAGTACAATCACTCAGGATTTAATTCTTGATCATTCTTCATCTCGACAGCTCCAGCATGTGGCAAGACAATGCATATTCCATTCCCACACAATAATGAATATGCGTTAAAAGAAAAAGTTGGGTTCTTCCTGCATGGCTTCTCCAGCTTGTGTCACCACCACCATTTGGTTGCCAATGCAGGCAGTCCAAAAGCCAGACTGGAGGAGGGGAGGGAAGAGCCTGGGACAGGGACTCTGGGAAGACATGGATGGAGACAAGGAGAAGGCAAGAGCGATCTCTGGGACTGACCTGGCAAGAAGTCTAGGACTGTAGAAAGGGAAGTTGGACTGTATTAGCCAAAGTAGAAATTAGATCTTACTGAAGGAAGAGATTGTGAACTAATGAAAAATGAATGCAGTGTGGCAACACTGAATTTGGATCAAACAGGTGACGAGAGAAAGGACAAGACTGAGGCAACAATTTGGACTAGAATACACAGAGAAAACTGATCTGACAAAACCCACCACGTTGAGAAGCCTGAAAATTATAGACAAGTAGAAGTACTAACAACTCAGTAGCAGTGAGAGAGCTTGGTAATGAGACTGAAAGCTGCTGAGAGAGAAGAACAAACAAAAAAGCAGAGCAAGGAGAAGAGACTGCAGAATAGAATTAAAAGAGGTAAGGTGATAAAACAAAAATTAAGAGTCATCAGGAAGGATTTCTGGAGGAGGTGAAGAGGAGCCAGTATGAACTGGAAAGCAATGGGAAGAACTACCAGAAAAGAAAATTAGGCACCAAGTGGGAACAGAATACTGGGGAGGGGAAGGAGGAAATCAGGGGTTAGTGGGAATGGCTGGATTTTCAGCAGAGAACTAGGAGTGTCTGGAAAAGTCTGAACAGGGAAGGTGAACTCTGTAGACAAGAGCAGATCGGGGTTAAGGGGCTGGATTATTGCAGACAACAGGGGTTCAGACTAAACACATTTGGCCAAGTGGTATCAAGTTTAGACCAGAACAAAACAGAAAAATGAATTTGTGTACATTAGATACTCTCTTCTCCAACACACAGAATTAAGCAATTGCTTTCTGAATGCCATGGAACTCAGAAAAATGTTTGTGAAAACAACTGTGTTGTCGTTATCTGCTGGCATGTCTTGATCCAAAAACAAAACAAGAGCCAACCACTGCTACCAAATATGGCACAAGCATCTTAAAAATTCAAGTTGTAGTCACACTGAACACTGTTGAACTGTAATACAACACATCTGAAAGGCAGAAAAGTAAAAAAGTCATGCAGATCTGAAAAAATTGCCCCCACATACTCAATTAAAATAACTCAAAAACCTTTCTTCTAGTTATATATCTGTATTGGGTTTG
>NW_010290393.1:3218-31017 GCF_000700745.2 Antrostomus carolinensis | reverse complement strand
GGGGAGAAGGTAGAGAAATCAGGAGCAAAGTGATTTGAGCCCAGGAAGAAGGGAGGGGTGGGGGAAGGTGTTGTAAGATGTGGTTGTTATGTCTCATCGCATTACTTAGATGAAATGTCAACTGATTAAATTGATTTTTCTTCCCCAAGTTTGAGTCTGTTTTGCCCGTGACCATAACTGGTGAGTGAGCCGTCCCTGTCCTTCTTTCCTAATCCTGTGCCCCCTTTATTGTGTCTCCCATCCCATCTCACTGGGTTGGGGGAGTGAATACAGGACTGTACAGTCCCACTGTGGGTCAAACTACCACAATGTATTTCAAGTAAGATAAGATAGTTAGCAGTAAGTAAAGCAGAAAAACAGAGCTAAAAAGCCACATATACCTTCTGCTCTCACTAACACTATCAGGCATCCCGGGTAAGATGCTCCACAGTGCCACCTTGCCCACTTATTTTGAAGCAGCAAGAGCAGCTGCAAGAGGCACCAGAGACCTGGACCATTTTGCTTCAGTCTCATCAAACATCATGGTGTTGCAACCAAAGCGCAAACATGAAGCCTTCCTCCATCCAGACAGCAGGCATGTCCTGGGACTAAAGCTTAGCCATCAAAGGCAAGGGAAAATTGTTGGCAGTGATAGCTTAACCTAAAAGCAGTATTCAGATAGAAATTAATCCATATGGTAGATATTAATGATCGCTTCTTCCTCCAGTAGCAGTTTATATCGCAGGAAAGCCATCAGCAATAAGTCTGAAGGCCACCCAAGCACATAGGGAGCCACATTCACACATGCAGAAGCCTCACTCCCAGCAGTAAAGCACCTTTACTTACATAAACCTACATAAACCTCTTATTAATGAGCCTTTAATATTACTCTTGTTAAATCCCTGCTACACCTTTTGCAGGGTGACCTGCTTCTCTTTCCCCACAAGCACCTGGGTATCCAGATTCAGGCTCCAAACTTATAAAAGAGATTTAGCCTTCCTAAACTAGCCACCAAATCCTTCAGAAACAGCCACCTCTTTGAAATGGGAGCTGGATATTCCACATACACACAGAGTCCACATTATACATATAAATACCATATACCGAAAAGAAAAGAAAAGAAAAGAAAAGAAAAGAAAAGAGAGCAGGAGAAAAAAGCAGGTATGCTTTTTCAGCTGTGTTGACCTGTGAGAAGAAAGGGGCAAAAAGTAGCCAGAGGACTCTCAGAGAGCTACTGAATATGGCATTTATATACTTTTTATATACATATATATTACAAGGGAGCAGGGGAGAGCAGCTGTGCGCACAGTTTATGATATAAAAACTTGTTATAGGCAGGTTCCATGTATTCTCCAGGTGTGAAATGTTGTGGTTTATGGACTTTCAGTAGAGTTCACCTCCCTCCAGCCTCCAAAACCTCCTCTGCCATCCTCCTTGAAAGCCACTGCCATGCAGCTACACATCATCAGTATGCACACCTGGGAAGCTGAAAGCATAGACTAGTTTAACATTAAAACCCAGCAAAGTAACACAAGGCAGCTAGGTAATTACAGGGCAGGCTGTATTATTCATTCTCACAAAGAATACAGAAAAAATAAAATTTTCCAGTGTGTTGCACAAGGGGATTTAGGTCCAACCTGTGTAGAAGCACAAAGCCATGCCTCCAAGGGATGGCAGTGTGCAGCGTGGCTAACCAGTGATGTATAATTCAACAGAGCTCCAAGTACATATTCAGTATGGCATTTATGGGTGGAAATAGCACAGTGGAGCTTACTGGATTTATTGAGTGCAGCATTTATTGTATTCATTGAATTTCCTGGTTTTATATGGGACTCCTAGTAACAACTTCATTCCAGCTCTTACATATTAACATACTCAGAATTGCCTAGCATGGGTTTTCGGCACTACAGAAATACCACTCACATTTAGAGTGGCACAAAGGAAAAAATAATACCAATATTGTGGACAGATTAATGTGGGATCAATATCCAGTGCAGAACAAAAAAACTATTAAAATGCTACTGAGCCTTCTCACGTGCAATCAAACAATCAGAAACTCAGTACTGTGAGGGGCCTCAGCAGCTCGCCAGGCACTATTTGGCTGCAGCAGCAGGACCAGCTACACAGTGGTTTTCACTTGCAGATGTCAGCCCAACCCCACTTTTGTAAGCCTTCTGAAAAGGATGTTTAGCAGCATCTTCAGGCAGCCCATTCCCTGTCTTATTACCAGCCTGCCCTCCCCCCCTGAAAGTTCTCCCTAAGGTCATAGAATCATAGAACAGTTTGGATTCGAAGGGATCTTAATGATCATCTAGTTCCAACCTCCTGCCATGAGCAGGGACACCTTCCACTAGACCTGAATGCTCAAAGCCTCACCCAACCTGGCCTTGAGCACTGCCAGGGGCATCCACAACTTCTCTGGACAACCTGTTCCAGTGTCTCACCACCCTCAAGACCCCACCAGGAATGTGGGGTGGCAGGAGGGTGGGCTGCAGGAGAACTGCCCCAGCAGGACCAGCACCAGCCGCAGCCCAGGGCAGCTTCTCCTTTGCCCATCCAAGTCCTGAAGCCCTCTGAGGGGGGATTCGCATGGCTGCTAGCCCTCCACTCCACCCTCTCCAATGTCTCAATGAATTAACCTCACGTCTCCTCGCTGTTCTCCTGCATCCCTGGAAAACAGCTGATTTTTTATGATTTTATTACAGCCTTCTACACAATGTTACCCCTTCCAGCTTTCCTCTCTCCCCTTGCTCTTTGCTCCTTCCCTGATAAAAATCAACTCATATTCTTCGGTCTTTCCTTCATCATAAAGGAAAAATTTCTAAACTTGATTTCCCAGCCACCCCACATTGACAACAAATGGATGGGACAACCGGTGAATATCAGACTCAAGCTCCACTTTTCAAGAGAGTGATCTTCATGCTACAATCTGATCGCTGGTCCAGGAACTCCTGACTTCTTTTTTTTTTTTTTTCCACAGATATCTCTGCCACATTCCTTGGCAGCAATGTTGTTTGTGGCCATTCTTAATGCAATTTGGTGCCAACAGGCAGACAAGACACTGAATTAAAGCTGGGAAGGATTTATTGCTGGCCATTAGGTAAAGTAGAGTATGATACCCTGTAGAAGTATTTTGTTCCAGGGAATAGGTACTGTGAAGAAGATAAGAAAACTAGTCCCAGCACTGATTTCCAAGTTACTTTGTGTTTTGCCCCTCTTTCCCCTCATTGTATATCTGTTTGCAATTTCTGGGGACAGGAGCTGTCTCTGGCATAAGTTCTGCAGAGCTGAAATAACAGGGCCACAGATCCCGTCACCCAAGGTAGATAATTCTATTAATGAGAAGACTGAATTCTTAAAAACCTTAACAGAGACAATATTTTTGCAAAATGTCACCATCAACAATGTGAGTACCAGCTTTACAGGGTGGGTATAATCAAAATAGAAATGTCCATTGCCTTAGTCACTATGATTGTGAGGATATCCTTCCCTACCCTGTCAGACTGGCAATAGGATCAGTTATGTACTTTATTACAGCTGGGGCCAGTGGCGTGACACACGGTGGAGGTAACTCAGCATTTCTCTTTAGAAGATTGCTTGCAATCTTGCCAGGCTTTAGCATTAGGAACAGAAACTTTCCACAAAAGACATTTGTCCAGTCTTTTGCAGTGGGGAAGAGGGATGTTTGCACTAAAACACTGTAGTTACCCCAATGCCAATGCTATGCATTGCTTTTGCAATTCTTCATTCAGGTAAAAGGGTAGATGTCCAAAGAAGGGCATCAAAGCTGGTGAAGGGTCTGGAGAACAAGTCTTATGAGGAGCGGCTGAGGGAACTGGGACTGTTTAGTCTCGAGAAAAGGAGGTGACATTAATGCCCTCTACAACTACCGGAAAGGAGGTCGTAGCGAGGTGACTGTTGGTCTCTTCTCCCAAGTAACAAGTGACAGAACAAGAGGAGATAGCCTCAAATAGCACCAGAGGAGGTTTAGATTGGATATTAGGAAAAAAATTATTTACTGAAAGGATTATCAAGCATTGGAACAGGCTGCCCAGGGAAGTGTTTGAGTCATCATCCCTGGAAGTATTTAAAAGACAGGTAGATGTGGCACTTAGGGACATGGTTTAGTGGGTATGGTGGTGTTGGGTTGACGGTTGGACCTGATGATCTTAGAGGTCTTTTCCAGCCTTAATGATTATATGATTCTAAGTTGTGGAATTATTACTGGAGGTGACTTAGAAATCTCTTTATACCTACACCTCAAGAGAAGGTACAGCGCGAAGGAAACTCTCAGGGCAGAGTGCAGTTGGTATGTGAGAAATTTGTTCCATGGTGGCTCTCTACGTACAGCCTGCGACCTTAGAGTCACTGACTCTAAGAAGAAACAGTACAGGGAGTGGAGTGGAAACACCACAGCCAGGGTCTGTGCATAGCAAAGGGAAACTTGATGGTCCTGTGGAACTGATAAGCCACATAGTAGCTATCCTGAGTCAGCAGTTTCTCAGCATTTTGACAAAACTGTGTCATTGGTGGAACTTTGCTCATTACAATGTGTCCTGGTTTTTAGCTGAGACAGAGCTAGGTTTCTTTTTAGTAGCTAGAATATTTCTGTGTTTTGGTTTCAGCATGGGAAATGTTTTGAGAAAAACTTTGAAGAACATACCAGTGTTTTCATTTTTGTTGCTGGAAGTTGAAGGACTTCATGTTTTGTTAGTTTACAAGTGCAAGACCTAGGGAGGGGCCAGGAATATTTAAATTAATAAGCTAAATTGGCATTTGAATATACCAATGAGATATTCCATATCATATAACATCATGTTCAGTACATTAATGAGGGTCTCTTGCTCTCTCTGGCTTTTGCTCAGGCTCTCGCTCTCTTCCAGGATTGCAGTTTCGGTTTCGGGACTGTTGCTCCTCTGGGATTGTTATCTGGGAATGGGCCAGGCTTGGTCAGCGGGTGGTGAGCAATTGCACTGTGTATCACTCATTTGCATATGTTATTACTATTATTATAATATTTATTATTTTAATATCATTATTATTTTAAGTTTTATGTCAATTATTAAATTGTTCTTATCTCAACCGATGAGTCTCCTTAACGTTGTCCCCAAATTCTCTCCCTTATCCCCTGGAGCTGGTGAGTGAGCAAACAGCTGTGTTTGACTTCTAGGCAAGTGCTAGCCAAGTGAAACCACCACATAATATCATTATAATGCTAAACTACACCTCCATCCCAAAAGCTACCTACCTACCCGTCCCTGAGCATGCACTCTGCGTTTCCTTGGGTCTACACCTTTAAAAGCAAAGTGAGGAAATTTTATACCAGTTATCATAAAGGTATGTATGACTAGAATCACTCAGGCTCCACCTGAAAGTAAGAAAATAGTATAAAAATGGCCTAGCAGTTAGGAAAGATACCATAGCAGAAAAGTCGGGAAGACACCATCATGAGCCATCACCAACTTCTGGGGCCAGTCAACAGGCTGAACCTCTCTTCCCCCACATAAGGATGCCCATTGGGTGAGATTCTAATCTTCCCAGGGAAACTTAGAAAATCTAGAGAGTAGTTTTTCTTTTCCTTAACTTAACATGTTTGTAGATTCATGTTCTTAGGTACCTGCACTTATCTTTGCAGACAGTATATTTATCAGCATCAATCCAAAAAGAACCTGTACTCTATTGCTTCAATAAACTGCACCATTCATTAATCCAGTTGTGATAGTCTTCATTGAACATGACCAAGAGTGGCCATGTAAATTCATTTAAACATGATTAGAGGTGCATTGCACTTCTAGTGAATCCAGCCGTGGCAGTTCTCATTGAACGTGACCGAGTGACCGGGCTACTTCATTCGAACGTGAGTGGACTGTAGTGCTGCAGGGTTAGTGCATCTGTAGCCATGGATATTAAACACAACCGGCCTGATAGTGCCAAATTTGGCATCGCTCAGAATCTAAACCCAGCCACCCCCAGCCCCTCTGATACCTGAGGATAAGCTGGAATGCAAGGGGGTTTATTTTCTGCCAAATCTTTCTGCACTTTCATGCAACAGATGTCCCTGCTCACACAACCTGCAGCCACGTTTTGAGCTGTAAGCTACACAAAGCAAAGTTTTCTGAAAAATGAAATCCTTATGGGATACTCAAAATGAAGCAACTCGTTTTGACTCTCAATTTCTCATCAATTCATCACGAATAATAGTAGTCATTGTCAAACAAAAGTAGTCAGCCTGTACAGAGAGTATCGCTTGCAAGGGAGTTCACATACTGTTGTGATGCTCCAGTCGCTGTGGTGTACTGTCATGTGCTTGAGTACATACACCACAAATCCTAGCAAATTTGCACTTGTGTACAGTCCTCTGTTCCTTCTGAGCACAGAGTAAGCCAGGACGCAACGTACACAATGAAATCTTTACATTATATAACTGAAACCTAATATATACAGGTAAGGAAACCAAACTACAATTGCTCAATCAATCTTAATGTTGAATTTCTTCACTTCTCATGTTGGACTTGGTAGTTTCCATTATTTTTTAATGTATGGCACATATATACAGAATAAACAAATGTATAAATTAATGTTTAGCACACTAACAACTAGAATTTCTGTAACTTCAGAAATGTGTTTCTGGTTTTACAAGATTTCCAGTTACAGAAGACTGCTTGTTTTCCATCCTTTCCCCTTATTATAAATGGCACAGCATGCTGTAGCCTGGCCATGACCTTCAGGCAATGCTGCCAGCCACGGTGCTCGCCCATCCACCTCTGGCAGGAAGCTCCCTGGTGGAAGCACAGACCTAGAGATGGGCAAGGGCAAACATTATCGACCTGGATTCGGGGACGTACAAGAACATGAGACAGCAATGCTCCTAGTCCTCGTACCCAATTTGTGTCCAGCCATCCCGTTTGCTACTCTGACTGAAAAATGCACTGAGGGAATTCATACATTTTAAACTCATTCTAGAAAATTACCCTGGCACTGTGAGTTTGCATTGCAAATCACACAGAGTAATGGGACGCAAATATTACCATTAGCTGTCTGACACACCTCCAATTATCCTAAAGGTGCTAAACAGTCCCTGCCTTTCACACCTTCCCCTTCATTTAAAAGAGACTTTGATAAATTGCAAGCTTGTGCAAACCAACAAACTAGCATGTACTGGTTGGTGAAGTAAAGACCTTGATAAATCCAGTTCCTCTGGGCCAGGCAATATCTGACAAGTTATAAAATTCATAAAACACTACTGAGGATAGTTTCAAAATAAATATCAGGACCAGGGTCCCCCTGAGTATCCAGGGCAGCAATTCCATCCTAAACACAGAGGAAAGAACATCAGATAATAATAGTAATCTGTTTGAACCTGGCAGCATCCATCACTACCAGTTGCAGCCCCAGGCCAGGAGCCCCAATCCCAAGACCTTGGAGGACATTCATCGCTACTCAGTACAGCTGGAGTCCAAGGTACTGTATTTCCATTTTGTGGGTGAGGAAATGGGACAGTACAGGGGGAAAAGTCACATCAGTGGCCAAGAAAATCAGTATCTTGTGGTCTTACTTCAGTATGCCAATTGCCTTGATACCTGAACACAGTTTGTGCTCCTCAAGCGCTTTCTCCAGGAAGAGGTATTACTGCCTCAGTGGGGAAATAGAACAAGAATAAGGAACTCTGCTTCCAGTAGAGGCAATTAATTTCCCAGAAATTACCATGGTACAAACACAAGTCCAAAACAATGAGAAACTAGTGCTAAGAAGGAATCCACACAAATGTGATAGAAGCAAATAAGCTAACTTTAATGCATTTATATAGAGCACAAAGCAATGGGTGTTTTTGTCTCAACTAAACATTCCTTAATACCACCACACTGCTTTAAACCTTTCCCCTTGAAGCACGGCTCCAGACTAGTTGGACTCTCAGCAGGGGTCATTATCTTGTCCATCAAAATTGTCTTTTTGACTTGCGCCTTCCCCCCATCTCCCCCGCTGCTCTCTCTGCTGGTAGGTGGTGTACAAAGCTCCCGGTAGTAGGAATGGGTGCTGATAACAAATCTGGCACAATGCAGTGTTTGGTCTCTTAATACCAGGCTGGAGAGGTAAAAGGGATCCCCAGTGTTGGGAGAGGCATCAGAGGGAGGAATGGCTTAGAAGTGAGTCCTTTAGAGGTGCAGGAGGTGACTCTGCATCTGCACCCTTGTGGCTCTGTGGTTCTCACTCCTTTTACTTTCTTCTCCAACAAAACCAGTACAAACAGATAAATGTTGCTCCCACTATGCTATCTATACTCTGCAGTCTAGAAAGATTCAGGATATAATCAACAGGTGTTAAATGACTAATAAACTGGAGAGTCAAATAACATCAGAAAGTTGACTGAAGGGTTGCTGGCACTTCATGATACCCACAATTTAAAAGCACCTACCCACCTAGAATATGCATATACTCCAGGCTGCATAGCTGCTACAGACTTAAAACATCTGTTAATCAATTATATATTACTTATACATATGAAATTTCATCATAAGGTTAATAGCAACAATCTGTTCTTGTTTCGAGACTGTGTGGATGTGCTCAGCAAAATCAACTTGAAGGGCAGGAAAAATGTGCCCAAACACTTCCTACTGAAAGACTGCTCTCTTAGGAGGAAGGTCAATTCTCTGGGGTGGTGCTAAGAGAAGATAGCTATCCTTTTTATGCTTTTAAAAAACATTCCACAAGTAGGAAGGCTATAAAATCTTGAAACTTATTTAATGAAAGGCTATTCCAGGATGATATGGCATTAACTTGGTGAACTTTGAGATAGTTAATGAATCTTAATATACATCCTAAGGACTACACATGTATTTTATCTCTCTACTCAGTATCTACCCACAAATAAAGCAACAAAATATTGCCTTGTTTCAATGGTGGTTAATAAGTAAATAACTGAGAGCACTTGCTAAGAGCTAGCTCTCATAAGAGCTAGTTTAGGGTTACCTCTTGTAAGAGCTAGCTCTTACCTCAACACATTTGCACAGGGAATCACATAACATGAATTCAATGCACTCATTTCCTAAAGTGTTGCATATGAAAATTCCTGATCACTTGAAGCCATCCCAATTAGTACAATAGAGCTCCTCCTCTTGTTTAATACTGACTTACCACAAGTTTGAGCTTGGTTTAATTTGGAGGATGAAATCCAGCCATAATAAATCCGAATTATTAACACACTCTTTGCATTGGATTAATTTAGTTTAGGGTTAGTGTTAGGGTGTGGCCATTAGGGTTAGCGTTATGATTTCAGATAGGGATTACAGTTAGGGTTAGAGTTTAGGTGTTACCTCCTGCAAGGGTAAGAGCTTATGGCCACAGTTAGAATTAGGGTTAAGTGTTAGGCTTAGGTATTAGGGTTAGGGTTTAGGGTTAGGGCTAGGGTTAGGGGTTAGGGTAAGTGTTAGGTTTAGGGTTAAAGTTAGGGTTAAGTTTAGGGTTATGATTAGGGTTAGGGTAAGGGAGCAGTTAGGGTTAGGTTTAGGTTTAAGTTTGGGTTTTGGTGTTTGGTTTAGGTTTAGGGTTAGGAGTTAGGGTTAGGGTTAGGGTTAGAGTTAGGATAAGGATTACGCTTAAGTTTAGGGTTAGCATTAGGGGTTAGGGTCAGTTGTTAGGGTTAGGGTTAGGGTTAGGGTTAGTTTTAGGGCTGGGTTAGGGTTAGGGTTAGTGATAGGGTTAGTTTTAGGTTTAGGGTTAGGGATAGGGTTAATTTTAGGTTTACGGTTAGGGTTAGTGTTAAGTTTAGGGTTAGTTTTAGGGTTATGATTAGGATTAGTGTTTGCGTAATGGAGCAGTTAGTGTTAGGATTAGAATTAAATTGGGTTTAGGTGTATGGTTTAGGATTAGGGTTTGTGTTATGTTTAGGGTTAGGGTTAGGGTTAGGGTTAGAGTTAGGATAAGGATTACGCTTAAGTTTAGGGTTAGCATTAGGGTTAGGGAGCAGTTGTTAGGGTTAGGGTTAGGGTTAGGGTTAGTTTTAGGGCTGGGTTAGGGTTAGGGTTAGTGATAGGGTTAGTTTTAGGTTTAGGGTTAGGGTTAGGGATAGGGTTAATTTTAGCTTTAGGGTTAGGGTTAGTGTTAAGTTTAGGGTTAGTTTTAGGGTTATGATTAGGATTAGTGTTTGCGTAATGGAGCAGTTAGTGTTAGGATTAGAATTAAATTGGGTTTAGGTGTATGGTTTAGGATTAGGGTTTGTGTTATGTTTAGGGTTAGGGTTAGGGTCAGTGTTAGCTTAAGGGTTAGCCTTAGTTTAGGGTTAGGTTTAGTGTTAGGGTTAGGATTATGGTTAGGATTAGGGTTAGGGTTAGGTTTAGGTCGTAGTGTTAGGGCTGGGTTGGCATTATGTTTAGGGTTAGGGCTAGGGTTAGGGTTAGGTTTAGGTCTAGGGTTAGGGTTAGAATGGGTGTTATGTAGCAGTTAGGGTTAGGATTAGGATTAAGTTTGGGTTTAGATGTAGGGTTTATGCTGAGAGGGATATTCATGGACTCCACACATGATTCAATGTGAATTCTACTGGAGACCTTTATTATTCGTTACACCATCACTCATATACTCTTAAGCTGCCAACACATATTATTGTTTACATGATCACTGATATACTCTTAAGCTGCTAACACACACACACACACACACACACACACACACACGCACACACACAAACAACTCTTCATTGGTTAATAAACTACTGTTCACACGCCTGGTTACAATACTTGAATGGATAAATCCACCTGTTCATGAGGCATTCTTTTTACTTCTGGATAGTTTAAATAAGAAGTTTTCTTATCTTGTTTTTCTTGCATTCTTTCTCATGAATCTATTTTTCACCCAAAGTCAAGACAAGGCCGAAGCCACTTGCAGCTTCAGGTCTTAAAGCGCCAACAGGTTTAGGGTTAGGGTTTTTCATGGACTCCACACATGATTCAGTGTTAGGGCTAGGGGTTAGGGTTACGCTTAGGGTTAGGGTTAGGGTTAGGGTTAGGGTTACGTTTAGTGTTAGCGGTTTTTTTTGGAAGTTAGTGTTAGTGTTAATGTGTAGGGTTAAGATTAGTGTGCCAACTACATTCCACTGGACCCGAATGCTCAAAACCTCATCCAGCCTGGACTTGAACACTTCCAGGGAGGGGGCATCTACAACATCTTCGGTCAACCTGTTTCAGTGTCTCACCACCCTCACAGGAAATAATTTTTCCTAATATTTTTTATATATACATATATTATACTATATCATTAAATATTTATTCCGAATATGTAATTTAAATCTCCCCTCTTCCAGTTTAAAGCCATTACCTCTTGTTCTGTCACTGCTTGCCCCTGAAAAAAAATCCCTCCCTTGCCTTCCTATTGGCCCCCTTCACATATTGGAACCGTCAATATCAGTTTTGTAGAAGCTAATTCGCACTTACGCCAATTCATTTGAAATTGGAATCAGGCCCCATTTGCAGGATTGGCATTTCCCTCCACAGGTAGCAAACACTATTGTGCTGGACGAGCAGAGATTGAGACTTACTTACCACAGACACTGCACAAGGTGCAAGGCAGGAGAAAATCTCACCCTCAGAGTTTATAATCTCTAAATGCTTAGAATTAAATTCTTGAATATAGATTTTTATTCTTATTATTCCTTAAGCTCAAAGCTGTCTTAAAGTATATGACATTACAATGCCTGGAATGTTTATAAGCTGACAAAGAGATAACTTGACTTTTTTTTTTAATGTATTAATTACATTCTGCCAGGCAGGAGGCTTTGCTCTTGCAGGGCCACCTGCTAGTTTCATTACAGAATATGTTGTACTGAGTCAAAAAATGTGCTAGACTATCCAGTGATTCTGTATAGGTATATAGAGTGTTTATATATACAGTGTAAGGATGTGGTGACCCTCATTCTGCTCTCTTCACTCACCTCTATGACAGGCAGTGATTAGAAGTCCATCAGTATGAACTCTACTCTTCCAGTAGAGTTAGCCAAAACTAAAATGAGCATTTACAACATTCTTCTTTCTAAAATTGCCCAGTGAGAACATCACTGGTTTTATTTGCTCTCTGATCAAGCAGAAATTTAAGAGGGGCTCTGAAAACAAAGTCAGCTTTGTGGCACTTGTCCTCAGGGTTTTATTACTGTTTCGAACCCAATGGCTGTTGAGACAAAAGGAGGAGTTCTTTCAAATTATACAACAGATGTAATTTAATAAGTAGTCAACAAAATTGCCATGAGCAAAGAACTCTTATTGTTTTTTTTTTTCCCCCTTTTATCTGCAGTCAAATTATTAGTCTCGCATCCCTCACAACTCCCTGGATTAATTCTCCTCTGCAGCAATGGTGCCTACAGAGCAAACATAGGGGTGCTGGGAGGTGCCATGTCTCTCTCGCCCCTGCTGTGGCCACAGCTGCTGTGAGCTGATTGTCTACTGTCCCCCAGACTCCATCGGAGCTTCCTCTCCTCAACACTTCATAGGTAGAAAAGTTTCCAATAGGCACAATTTCTCTTGAGGGTTGCTGGGTCCTCAACCTGAGCAGTCTAACTTTAGTCATACATTTTCAAACTGATCTTTTTTTCTATGCAGCCAGACATATAAGTTTTATCTCAGTTTTCTAAAGCAAGGCACTTCTTAGGTTTTTAAGGATATGCTTAGCTTAAAGCAAGAGAACATATGACAGTGGAATATTCCTGACCTTAATTTTTGGGCACATGGTTAAAAGTCTACCTGAATCATGATCTTTTATGAAAAATAAAGATTATTTTCTGAAAAATAATTTGGTTTTGCACATTTATTTTCCTTGTAATTAATTCTCTCTCTTCCTTTATATATCTTTGTAATACAAAATTACAGTGTCTGGCGTCCTCTGAGAAAAATGTCATGACCTGTTTATTTAGCATCATCTGAAATCTTCCACTCTCAGAAATGAAAAATAAAACCCATTTTAGACTTCTTATTAACAGGAAGAAATGTGCTGACAGTTTAGTAGCACACATGAAATATAAGAGCAATAGCATTAAGACAAGCACTGAGATTTATAGCTGAAACAGATCTGTCCCCACAGCCCTGGGGCTCCCTTTTTCAAATCTGATCCAAACACCATCTGCCTTTGCCATTGCTTGGGAGAATGGCTTAGCATCAGCTATATATACCAATATTCTGCCACCTGATAAAACACTTCCTTAAAAAAGAGGTTTCTGAATTCCTAACTGGGTTTCCTTAGTTTGGGCAATTTCATAACCCTGATTTAAATTATTCAGAGTTTCATTCTTCCCAAAGTCTCCATCAACAGCTCCCACTACAGGAAAACACTGTATACATTTCATAGTAACACTTTGGTATGAGAAAAGGCATGAAAATCTGAGTATAACTAAACTGTATTCCAACAAATCAATGACTAAGAAAAAAACTTGAACTCTTGAGGAGGAGATAAAGTATCTTGTGATGAACAGCAGCCAGCCATTGCTATTTAAAGGTAATAGTAGAAGACCCTCACATCCAGCATAGCTGCTGGATGCATAATTCTTATAAGCGATAGGTAATTGTTCCCTGAATAAAACTCATTACCTCAGCTTGTGGTAAACAGACCTGTTCTTGACATTTCCACTGACAGATGTCTTCCTTCTTACTCATTTTGTCGTGTCCAGCTTGTCAAACAACCCTTTCCTGAGCAGCAAATCTCCCCACTACCCCACATCATCGGACTGGGGTGCTCGGTAACCCTGGGTAAACCAGTACTCCAGCACACATGAGAGAAAAGAAACATTGCTATTTAAACAAATTGGCTTTAAGTCCACTTGAAAAACAGTGATGGTTAGGTGTCCCTGGGAGAGAGGCTGAACAGTGCCCATTCCCCCATGTTTTGGTTGATGACCAAGATCTACTGCATAATTAGTGGTCATGAGCATTCACACCAGCAACAGGCTTACAAGGGGCCCAGGGGATGTCTCCCCAAGTCCAGCAGCTGCTAGGAGAGATGAAGTGTGCTTTTAGGTGGAAGCTGATGCCAAATCTCCTCTTCCCCCTTCTGCAGGGCCAGGCATCCTCCCCAGCCACCTCACACTCTCGCCTGCAGCTCTGCTGACTTTGGTGTACACTAATTGCATCCTGTTGGGCCCACAGATGATCATCATTCACTATAATTTGCAGCTAGGCCAATTTTAAAATTATTTTGAGACCTATAATACTTTGTTCTGTAAATGTTTACCCACTAGATATCAGATGTGTTAAGTTTCCCAAAGAAAGAGAAATATGCACATGAATGAGAGGGAAATAGATACAGCCTCTGGTATACAGATGCAAACAAAATTGCAAAAGCTTTGAATTCAGACACTTGGAAGACATTATGTCATTCCTCTGATTTATCTTGTGTTGCTGTAGCTGCAGAAAATAAAACCTTAAATAATTTCATAATTGTTGATGTCCGTTTTTTTGAATTCCAAGGAACATTTGTGGGCACATTTCCCACTCAGCTGCTTATTTGATGGAGGTTATTTGAAACATGTTGAATATTTTTCCCTTTACAGATAAAACAGCACCTCCAGGAGGATGCAAAAATAAATAGCAAGTGAGGGAGCCAAAGCTGAAAACTTCAGTCACCAAGTCAAGATGAAGATATGATTTTCGCACACTACAATTTTTTCTGTAGAATGAAGACCTCTGCGACAGATACAAGTGCATGAGAAATATGAAAGCAGTTATTATCTTATGTAAGGGGTTTTAGTGACAGCACTGATAAAATTACTCTCCCAACAGGAAGTGGTCTTACACTGCGGCACATAATTGGTATCAGTGCAGGCTGGGTGATCACGTGAGATGTCCAATCCTTGTTTGAACTCCTCCATTAATTTAAGTTACATCTTGAACGTCTTTTTGAGGACAAGCACTCGGCCCTTTGCCTCCTTAGCTCCTGTAGCTTTTCTTTCCCATCTTCCTCACAGCATGGGATGAACTAGAACTAAAGGCTTTACAGAGCCATGAAATCCCAAGGGGAGCAGCATCAGGCCCTCAGAGTTACAGGCCAACAGCTTTAACATGCTTTTCTCCTTCGCTACTTTTATAGAGAAAATACCTCAAGGTACAAAACCTGTGGACTTGCCAGGTCCCGCTCATCCTGAGGATTGTATGAGCTTCAGCCGGAACAAAGCAGGAGAGTCCCTCGAGCAGACAAAGCACTGCTCTCTTTTGGTCATTAGTACAGAGGCAATTTCAATCCAGTTATCTCAAAATGATAGGACTTCTCCAATACTCATGGGAAAAGAAGTCCTGCTCTAAAAGAGAAAGACTTAGACCATGGTGGGAAGGGAATACAAGTCCATGTTCTGAAGGGACACACCAGCTGTGCTGCTTTGAAACAGGGGAAATAAAAGCTGAGAAATATTAATGCTGATGCACCAGGACTGTCCCTCTCTGCCACAGCAGTATGGGACCCCACACGTGGGTGCAGGACAAGGAGAGGAAGTCCAGTTGTGGGTTGATGACAGCCTCATGCAGGACAGTAATTTTGGGACTCACTAGACAGGACTTGACTGCTTTTCCTTAAAGGCCTGTCAAGGTCAAGGAATACTGAGCAAACAAGCAAATCTGCTCTTTTCTTGAAAGCAAATCCTTGCAAACTGATGACTAGCCTGGGACCTACCTGCTCCCCTAGGGCCACTGAGCAATGCCCTAATAACAGCCACGGGGAAGACCTAGATTGTGTCCTGCAAAAGGAGACAGGATTTACTGCTGCCCATGATCCTCCTACCCAGTACTTTCGTAACATCATAGAATTGCTTTGGTTGGAAAAGACCCTTAAGATCATTGAGTCCAACCACAGACCTTACACTGATGAGTCCATCTTTAAAACACGTCTCTAAGTACCTCATCTACATGTCTTTTAAATACCTCCAGGGATGGTCACTCAAACACTTCCCTGTGCACCCTTTTCTAGTGCTTGATAACCCTTTCATCCTAATATCCAATCTAAACCTCCTCTGGCACAACTTGAGGCCATTTCCTCTTGTCCTAATACTTGTCACTTGGTTGAACAGACCAACACCCACCTCTCTATGACCTCCTTTCAGGTGGTTGCAGAGAGTGACAAGGTCTCCCTTGAGCCTCCTTTTCTCCAGGCTAAACAACTCCAGTTCCCTCAGCTGTTCTGCTAAGATTTGTGCTCTAGAGCCATCCCCAGCTTGATTGCTCTCCTTGGACATGCTCCAGTGCCTCAATGTCCTTCTTGTAGTGAGGGCCCCAAAACTGAATACAGTACTGAAGGTGTGGTCTCACCAGTGCCAAGTACAGGAGTCTTGGCCCTAGTCCTCCTGGCCACATTATTTCTGATACAAGCCAGGATGCTGTTGCCTTCTTGGCCACCTGGGCACACTGCTGGCTCATATTCAGCCAGCTGTCGACAAACATAACCAGACATGGCAGCAGGGCAATGTCTCTGCCCCCACCAGGGCATAGGGTCCTCATGGAGAGTTCTCCCAGTGGACTGATCCCAGGGGGCTCTGGGCTACATAGCAAGGCAGAGCATGGGGTATACTCCCATGTATTGCCTTTTGCAGCCACCTAGGAGAAATACTGGTTGTTGTTTTGAATATTTTAAATGAGATAATGTTACAGCAGGTGACCTGCTTGTAAAGGACCATAGGAAAACTTCCTAGGCAATACTTGTGCTTTCTTTCTTTTCACTCTTCTTCCAACTGTTAGGGTATTAAATCTATACAGACAATCATTCTGCAAAAACCTGAAGAAATCGTTTCAATACGTTTTCCACAAACTGATGAAATAAACCCACTGAGATTTCAATAGCTCACAACAATATCAGCTAACATTGTCAAGGGGCCGCAAAGCCCATCTGCAGTGTCTGATTGGCTGTGGTTCATCCACCACAGGACATCTTCAGAGCCAAGGGTCCAACAACAGTAGAAAACAAGCAGATAGTTTCAAAAGTGGTGGCTCCTCTGGGCTGTGGCAGCCAGAAAAATGTACACAGACACCACAACGGTCCTGCAACCCCTGAAGAATTAAAATCATATTTACAGGGAGAATTTAAATACTGTCTTGCTACCGGTGTGACTTATTATAAAGGCCTCTGTCATGAGAACGTGTTTTGGACAAAGAATGAACAAGGTTATTAAATTTTTCCACCAGCAAAGTTAGACAATTTGGTCAAAATGTGTGGTTTCAAGTGTACTTCCTGCAGTGCAAACCTAAGCTTACTCAGTATTACACTTCTTTGGAACTGCATTCAAATATATAGATTGATTCTGATTTAATTCTTCATGGCACACAAAGTTAAAGGAAAAAAAGAGTAACCTATGTTAAGCTCTGAATATCACTAGATTTGAATATGTTCTTTATATAGCTAGTGAGCAATGAAGGAACATTTTAAAAGACATTTTTGCATCTGCTACATTGGGAACCAACAGCAATTAATGTTTCAAATATTTATACATTTTATTTTGTAATTACTATGCATTTTGTAATTATTTGTAAACTAATAATTTCTGTAAATATTTCTTTGTAGAGAAAGTGATTTAGCTATCCATTAGGAAAAAAAAAAGTCCCATATGCTCAGTGTTAATGAGAGAGCACCCTCCAGTTGGTAAATTCATAGGTTCACACACTGCTCCCACTTCTCTCAGAAACATGGACGAAGTGAAAACCCTAACATTTTATTTTTGGGGTCACTTGTTCTCTTCTGGTAGCTCTAAGAAAGACAGCAAGAATTTAGACTGTGAGCTGGTGGTAAGTGTCCTTAGATGGAAGATCCCTGGTTAATGAGCACAACACATTTGTAAGTCAAGGAATATTTGTTTACTCTAAGCTATGGTCAAGGATCCACTCCAGGAGACATGGTAAACCTGCAGGTGCTTGGTGTTCTCCAAGCTGCCCTGAGCACTTCTGCAGGTACAGGCAGGTTTTTGCCACGTGAAATGATTTTTGCAATTAGGGCAGTCTTACTTCCATGTCCTCAGTTTATTACAGAAGAATAATTTGACAGGGTTTTATTATACCACCTGTGGGGCTCTTGACAAGTAAACATACTATAAAGTGAAAACAGTAGGAAGTGTTCTCCAGACTGTATCTCTTGTTCATTTTGCATTTTTCATTTTCCTGGCATGCTGTGTAGTGGCAGCCCTTTGCAATAACGAAGATCGTCATCTTTCTATCACTATTCTGTCAGCTGCCACTGGGGAATCAGGAATCACATGAAAAGCACAGCCTTCAGTAGTCAGTATTGGCATTGTCCTCCTTCTGTCTGACAGCAAATCCCCAGATCTTCCATATGGGTTTATTATCCATATCAGAAGTGTCTCCATTTTGCAGGCAATGATTCAGGGGAGCACAATGGAGGCAATGACACTCCAGAAGATGGTGGCAGGCTGGGGAATGAACTGTGAAGAGTTGGTCAATGAACTTAGCATGTTTGTCCTTGTTTATATATAAATTGAGTCATGTTTTTGTGTACTTAATTTCTCTGCGAATAAAGCCACTGATTGAACCCACTCAGCACATGTCGATCCCTGTTGCAAGCCACTACTCCACAGTATAAATCCCAACAGTGACCAATGCTACAGCTTTTGAGAAAAAAAAAAAATTAAGAACTCACGTAAATCTTAGTCTTAAGGAAGCTTTCCTTTGCCCTGTGACCAATGCTACAGCTTTTGAGAAAAAAAAAATAAAAATTAAGAACTCACATAAATCTTAGTCTTAGGGAAGCTTTCCTTTGCCCTGCTGTGCTTAAGTTTACTCTTCACCACTCTTCATTCAACTCTCTACCTATTTCCATCCTACCTACCCTCACTGTTTATCTCCAGGTGCCTAACAGGCTCACTGTCCCAGATAACTTCTGTGCTTTCTTCACATTTCCCTCCAAAACATAACTGAAGATGGGATTATTAAGGAAGTACCACCGGAAGAGTGTAAAAAAAGGGCTTCTATTAATTTTATGACTGAAAGCAAAAACATGCAGTAAGTGCCATCCAACTGATCCATTTCCAGGGTCTATCACCAAGAACTGGATTAACACCAACACAACTCTGGTGACCCTCATAAAGGAAAACATGCTGGGCATGTTCCCTAAAATAGCTGCAGGGGCAGAGCTTCCTTAAATCAGGGCTTGATCCTACAGGGACAAGCATTTAGACCCTATTCTAGGAAAAAGAAATGCAAATGTGAGCTGAGGTATGTAAATATTCCCCAGAAAGGCTGTGGCACTGCTCACATGCTGGAGGACAAGCATGCAGTGAACAAATACTTCTTGCCTGAGGAGGCTGAACGTCTTCTGCTAAGGTTTTACATGCACAGAAACCTGTGGCGGAGTTGGGAACACATTTTCTAGACTCTTTTCTAACTGGTCTTGAGTTCTGTCATCCCTAACTGGTGGTGCCAGGTGTATGAAGGAGGAAGGACATGGCAGAGGAGAGGAATATGCACCAACTCATGTTTTTATCCACCATCACTAAAAACATGAGGTGAACTGACCCAAATAGATTGTGAAGCCACCAGACCCCTGGAGCACACTCATGTTGTGCAGATACTCACACAGCAGCTGTGAGATGTGATAAAGCACTGGGAAATTAACTGCAATATGTGAAATTCTGGTCATCTTGAGAGACCTGCAAAATTGCTTAGGCTCAGAGCTCCAGATTCATCCATTGTGAAAGATCTTGTCTACAAGGTAGCCTCTGTGTCAGATAAAAATCTATCTGATGGCATTTTATTTTAGAAAGCACCATCCATCCAGAGTAATGAACCTTTTCTTTGTAATCTGTTTGGTCCATCTCCAAAATCTGAATG
The DNA here is from genome assembly GCF_000700745.2 of Antrostomus carolinensis. Lineage (NCBI taxonomy): Eukaryota > Metazoa > Chordata > Aves > Caprimulgiformes > Caprimulgidae > Antrostomus > Antrostomus carolinensis. The sequence continues at coordinate 11,251 of NW_010290393.1, read as the reverse complement.
AACACTTTGTAAATGGGGATGTTACAGAAAACATCTTCCATGTCGAAACTTTTGTATTCCCTTGTGTGCCTCAGTTGCGAACACCACAGGCTCCCATTTCACAATCAACATTAAATCACTGGTTTACATTTAGATTTAGATATATGTCAACTGTCTTTCTAAGTACCCCTTCTGTAGGAGAAGAGTGATTGAAATTACTTCTGTAATTGAAGAGTGCAGTTTGTTCTACTTCTTTGTTATAATCAGGAATTTGACAAAATATTTTTCTCAAAGCCTTTGGCCAGTGAAATCATTTAAGCTGTCAAGATTTCAGTCAAGCAGTGTAAGAAAGGCTATTTTCCTAGCTTAAAGTAATGACCAGAAAAGCCTCTATGTATCGCTGTTTACTATACACCTCATAGCTTGATGTAAAGCTAATATTGAAACAAGGTTCAAAGCCTGCGAAAAAAGCAGATTTTGCTAATACTGAAGCATTTAAGAAGGTACAATATAACTCTAGCAGGAATAGACAGTGCCTGGGATGGTTTCTGTCCTTCCACGTCTGTTCAGGTGCCCTCCCAGCCCCGCTTGTGTCTCCTTCTGAGCACCACCCAAATAGGCGGGGAACTCTTGCAGAGAGTCTCAAAAAAAGGGCGCAGAGAAGAAGAAAACAGAGACAAAAGGATAACAAATGCCAAAAGCAGCATTGAACAGTTTCTGTTCAAAGAGAAACAAAGCAAAGCAGGACTCTGTCTTAGAAAAAAGACACAAAGTCACCTTTCACAAAGTGGCCAAACAAGACTTCCACAGTCTGGAGAAGGTGGCAAGGGAGCGAATACCTCCTGATGACACAAGGACTGGGGGAATTTGTTGAGAGAGCCATTTGAAGATTAGAAATCACAGGGAGCATTTCTTCACCAACAATCCAATAAGATCAGTAGAAGTTATATTACTCCAGAACAAAACATGAATAGATGCAAGCAGGAACTACACAACTGCGAGAGGGGCAATCAGCTGGGGGTGAATGCACTGGGGCACATGCGGTTTGATGCTATGGACTGATGGACGTGGCATGAGCAGGACTGTTTGTATAACTTTGTTTCCTGTTCTATTGCTCCAAACTTTGGCTACAGACTATTACTGTTAACCAGAAATTTTGCCAGGCCTAGGTTTAGCTTTCTGCATATACCAAGAGCACAGAAAACACCACAATTACGTTATTTTAGTATATGTGACTGACTTCTTCAAATTGTGGTTGATCTTCTTCTATCCAGCATCATTCTGCCCAGCCTATCCCCTTGCCTTCCTTCGTTTAAAACTTTGGGTCTTGATTTATCAGTTATCCAACCTATAGATCACAAGTGCTACAGAGCAGGATTATTTTCTCTCATTTTTTTGCAAAATAATCAGAAAAATTTAATAGGTTGTTTTAACATTATACTGCGTCCAGTTCTGGAGCCCCCATCACAAGAGCGACCTGGAGCAGCTAGAACAAGTCCAGAGGAGGCCACCAGGATGATCTGAGGGCTGGAGCACCTCTCCTATGAAGACAGGCTGAAAGAGTTGGGGCTGTTCAGCCTGGAAAAGAGAAGGCTCCAGGGAGATCTTCTAGTGGTCTTCCAGTACCTGAAGGGGCTACAAGAAAGCTGAGGAGGGACTTTACATAAGAACAGTTAATGACAAAACAAGGGGAAATGGGTTTAAGCTGAAAGAGGGGAGGTTTAGATTAGCTATTAGGAAAAAGTTCTTCACTGTGAGGGTGGTCAGACACTGGAACAGGTTGCCCAAGGAAGTTGTAGATGCCCCCTCCCTGGAAGTGTTTAAGGCCAGGCTGGATGAGGCTTTGAGCAACCTGGTCTAGTGGAAGGTGTCCCTGCTGATGGCAGGGGGGTTGGAACTGGATGATCTTTAAGGTCCCTTCCAATCCAAACTGTTCTATGATTCTATGATAAGATAATAATGAAAAGACTTGAAACTCATCTGTGTGAAAGAAAGGTATAGACCTGCAGCCCATTGCAGACAAAAGACTTATTGACATTATTTGATATTGGGATAAGCAATAGCTTCCAGGAGAGAGCAAGGGAAAGTCAAGGAATTGGAGAAAGAAATGGACCATGAGAGGTCACTTAGTCCATGCTTTAGCCCTAAACCAAGTTCAGTTGCACCTATAGCATTGCAGAAAACTGCCTGACCCATCTGTCTTGAATAGTCAAAGACAATCATAGGCTGCTCTGGGAAGTGGTTGGAGTCAGCATCCCTGGAGGTTCAAGAAACCTGTAGATGTAGCGCTCAGGGATATGGTTTAGTACGCGTGATGGTGATGAGTTGATGGCTGGACTAGATGATCTTAGAGGTCTTTTCCAACCTTAATGAGTCTGTGATTCTGTGAATTCCTGACACCAGAGCCTTCCCTGCAAGCTCTCGCAATGCCTCACTGGCCTTGACATTACACAGCTTTCTTCATGCCTAGCCAGAACCTTTCTCTCTGCCAATTAAGCCTCTTATTCCTTGTCTGACCCCCACATATCACCCTGGAGGGTACTCCCGAGACTGCCTCCATGGGGAAGGGGTGCCACCAGTATACCTGGGCCAGGCAGGGAGTGCATGTGTTGAGGAATGTTTTCTGCCTTCTATTGAGGAGCAGGATATTTTGTGTATTTACCTTTTCTGAAGATAAAAAGATGTAGTATTCTATATGCCATTTGGATAACATCTGGATTTCTTGAGGGCTTTTCTAAAGCCATACCAGACTCCTGCACTCTTTCACTTCCTTCCTATAGCTTTTCCATTTGTTTGTTTGCTTTTTGTCTTTGTCACAGGGGATTTCTTATCTCTTTGAGTGTCTTCATAAATTGAATATGTCTGCAGCAATGGAACTCCAAGAAATGAAAGGCAAAATAACAAGGTTGCAAAACCGTGTGCTTAATTTCACAGTTCAGTTCCTCAATATGGAAGACAGAAACATCTCTCTCCTGTATCCTCCAGCCTCACAGGCCTGTACTGTTCAGCAATTTATACTCATCATCCTCTTGACACACATTTTTAGACTAAACTTTCAGCCTGGAGCCTATTAAAATGGCAACTGACAATGCAAAATTTATTAAAAGTTTAAAAAAACCCTGTATCACCAACTACCTTTCTCCATATAGCTTCACTGTGGGTAAAAAACATTTAGTTACCGTGGTTTTGAAGTTTGAATTTGCTTCAGAAGGGCAAGGATTTCACTTGTGTCATTCAGGAATACATCCACCAATGTCAGCAGAAGAACACTGTGGCAGGAGAATTAGGCCCTGTGTTTTTTCAAACCTTTCTCTCCTGTCCCAAATGCAGTGATGGACCTACATGTTTGCAGCTTTTGCCTTTGCACTGCAGCTTTTCTGCTAGGTTAAATGTTGAGGTTTTTGGGGTTTGGGTTTTTTTTTTTTGGAGTAGAAGCTAGCCCCTGGAGCTCCAGGTTGTACCCAAGATGTGTTTTCATCTACTTTACAATAATTTTTCCTATACATAAGCAGTCAAATAGCAAAGTCTGGTACAGGTAAATATCCCACTATATTAATGAAGCCTGAAGCAAAAAGTATTGCTAGAACAAAAACACAGATTTACAAACAAAATCAGGAGGAAACATGTTCTGGGCAGAATCACATCTGCCACATGAATTGTCTCACATTAAACTGCACTGACACGGTACGATGCTTCATATACAGGTTAAATTGAAATAAGAAGTTAGAATTAAAACACTTCACTTCTGTGATGGTTTGATTCATCTCTGCTGATAAAAGGCTTGATGTGCTGCTTAAAGTATAAAGCCTGGAATACCCTCCCCTCCCTATTTTGTGGATTTAAATGCTTGCAAGATCTTGGAATCATGGAAGATTTTCCCTGTTCTGTCTCAAAAAAAGGATCTCACAAAATCCTGCTGTTGAGATCCAGGCCTGGAACACAGGCTGCTGTCCCAAACTGCCTGAGGAGCTCCCCAGCTCTGCAGACCCAGCACTGGTCCTGCGAAGCTCTGCTTCAGGATACAGCCTTCAGAGAAGGAGCAAACTCCAATTATCTATTACCAGCTTAGTTTGGTTTTCCACTAGATTGACCTATTGCAGCAGTTTTGCCTTGGTGTAAAATGACAGTTCTTTAAGAGGACATCTCTAAGAAACAGGACATTCCCAGGTACTTTGTAATGAGCGAGATCCAGCCAAGCAGATTTCCTCATAAGCCTTTAAAGTATTAACTCACTCTCCCCTGAGCCTCCTTTTCTCCAGGCTAAACAACCCCAGTTCTCTCAGCCACTCCTCATAAGACATGTGCTCTAGACTCTTCCCCAGCTTCATTGCCCTCCTTTGGACATGCTCCAGCACTTCCATGTCCTTCACGTAGTGAGGGGCTCAAAACTGAACACAGTACTTGAGGTGTGGTCTCACCAGTGTCAACCACAGGGGTAAGATAACTTCCCTGGTCCTACTGGCCACACTATTCCTGCTACAAGCCAGGATGCCGCTGGCCTTCTCGGCCATCTGGGCACTCTGCTGACTCACATTCAGCCAGCTGTCACCCAACACCCCCAGGTCCCTCTCTGCTGAGCAGCTCTCCAGCCACTCCTCCCCAAGCCTGTAGGGCTGCCAGGGTTTGTTGAGGCCAAAGTGCAGAACCTGGCATTTGGCCTTACTGAAACTCATGCAATTGACCCTGGCCCATCAATCTAGTCTGTCTAGATCCTTCTGCAGAGCCTCCCTACCCTCAAACGGATCAACACTACCACCCAACTTGATGTTGTCTGCAAACTTAATGAGGGTAGACTAGGTCCTCTCATCCAGATCATTGATAAAGATGTTAAATAGGACTGGCCCCAGTACTGAGCCCTGGGAAACACTACTTGTGACTGGTCGCCAACTGGATTTAACTCCATTCACCACCACTCTTTGGGCATGGCCATCCAGCCAATTTTTTACCCAGCAAAGTATACGCCCATCCAAGCTGTGAGCAGCCAGTTTCTCCAGGAGAATGCTGTGGGAAATGGTGTCAAAGCTATACACCCATCCAAGCTAGAGCCAGCCAGTTTCTCCAGGAGAATGCTGTGTGAAATGGTGTCAAAGGCTTTACTGAAGTTCACTTTCATCCACTAAGCAAATGTCCACATTGTAGAAGCAGATCAAGTTAGTCAAGCAAGATCTGCCTTTCATAAACCCATGCTGACTGGGCCTGATCATTTGGTTGTCCTGCATGTACTGCATGATGGCACTCAAGATGATCTGCTCCATCAGGTTCCCTGACAACAAAGTCAAACTGACAGGCCTGCAGCTTCCCAGATCCTCCTTCCAGCCCTTCTTGTAGATGGGCATCACACTGTCTAACTTCCAATTTGCTGAGACCTCCCCAGTCAGCCAGGACTGCCGAAAAATTATGGAAAGTGCCTTGGTGAGCACCTCCGCCAGCTCTCTCAGAACTCTTGGGTGGATTCCATCCAGTCCCATAGACTTGTGCACATCTATGTGGTACAGCAGGTCACTTCCTGGATTGCTAAGGCATCATTCTGCTCCTGGTCTCTGTCTTCTAGCTCAGGGAGCTGGATTCCCAGGATACAACTGGTCCTATTACTGAAGACTGAGGTAAAGGCACTATTAAGCACCTCAGCCTTTTCCTCATGCTCAGTCACTGTGTTTCGTCCTGCATCTAATAGAGGATGGAGGCTCTCCCCAGCCCTTCTTTTCCTTATTAATGTATTTATAGAAAGATTTCTTGTTGCCTTTTACAGCAGAAGCCAGATCAATTTCTAGCCGGACTTTGGACTTTCTAATTTTCTCCCTGCATAGCTTCACAACATCTTTGTGGCCATCCTGAGTGGTCTACCCCTTCTTCCAAAAGCCATAAACTCTCCTTTTTCCCCTGAGCTGCAGCCAAAGCTCCCTGTTCATCCAGGCTGGTCTTCTTTGCTGCCGGCTCATCTTACGGCACACGAGGACAGTCTGTTCCTGCACCTTTAAGATTTCCTTCTTGAAGAATGTCCAGCTTTCCTGAACTCCTTTGCCCTTGAGAGCTGTCTACCAAGGGACTCTCTCAACCAGTACCCTGAACAGGCCAAAGTCTGCCCTCCAGAAGTCCATGGTAGTGGTTTTGCTGACCGCACTCCTTACTTCACCAAGGACTGAGAATTCTATCATTCCATGGTTGCTAAGCCCAAGTCGGCCTCCCATCTCCAACCGCTCCTTCTCTGTTGGTAAACAGCAGATCAAGCAAGATACCTCCACTGCTGAGCTTACTTACCAGCTGTGTCAGGAAGTTATCTTCCACACACTCCAGGAACCTCCCAGGCTGTTTCCTCTCTGCTGTGCTCTATTTCCAGCAGATGTCCAGTAAGTTGAAGTCCCCCAGGAGAATATGGGCTAGTGATTGTGACACTTCTGCCAGCTGCTTGCAGAATGCCTCATCTGCCTCTTCATCCTGGTTGAGTGGTCTCTGACAGACTCCCAGCAGGACATCTGTCTTGTTAGCCTTCCCCCTTATCCTTACCCATAAGCACTCAACCTTATCATCACAGTCATCGAGCTCTATGCAATCAAAACACTCCCTAACATACAGAGCCACCCCACGGCCTCTCCTTCCTTGCCTGACCCTTCTGACGAGCTTACAGCCATCCATTGTAGCACTCCAGTCATGAGAGTCATCCCACCATGTTTCTGTGATGGCGACCAAATCATAACTGTGTTGTTGCACAATGGCTTCCAGCTCCTCCTCTTTGTTGCCCAAGCTGCGTGCATTGGTGTAGACGCACTTGAGCTGGGCTATCGATTTCAACCCCTACTCTGGCATGCCACCCCTAGACTCACTTCTAGAGAGCCTGGTTTTATCACCTTCCCCCTTCAAATCTAGTTTAAAGCCCTCTCAATGAGTCTCAATAGCTCATGAGCGAGAATACTTTTCACCCTCTGAGATAAGTGAACTCCATCCACTGCCAGCAGTCCCAGTGCCATATAAACCTCCTCATGACAAAATAAAAACAAAAATTCCACCAATGGCACCACCCCTGAGCCATGTGTTAATCAGGTGTGTTTTCCTGTTCCCTTCAGTATTCTTCCCTGCCACAGAAGGGATTGAGGAAAACACTACCTGTGCTCCTGATCCTTCAAGCAATCGCCCCAGTGCCCTGAAGTCCTTTTTAATCTGCTCTAGGACTTCTCTCTGCAACCTCATCTCTGCCGACCTGTACAACCAAGAGTGGATAATAACCAGAGGGCCACACCAGACCAGGGAGTCTCCTGGTAATATTCTTGTCCCAGGCCCCAGGGAGACAGCAGACTTCTCTGTGGATAGGGTCAGGTCAGTGTATTGGCCCCTCTGTTCTTCTCAGAAGGGAGTCCCCTATGACAATTACCCTTCTTTTTTTCTTGGTAGAGACAGGCTTGAGGTGTGGGGACAACCAATTCACCTTAGACAAGCCCCCAGATGGACCTTCATCCACATCCTTGGTTTTCTGTCCCTCAGGTTCCAGAGCCTCCCACCTATTGTGCAAAGGCACCTGGAAGGGCAAAGTAGGGTGGGAGGAGATTCACCTGCCATCTCAAGCAGGGACACGTTTCCATTCCTCCCTGTCTCCTTCTGCCTGATGGTGAGAGGGTAAGGGATCCTCTGCTACTTGCAGAGCATCCTCCGCGGTGCATTTCTCACAGGTATCCAGGGTGTGGGTCCACCAATCTGTCTCCCTCTCACACTCCCTGATACTCCTTAATCTCCCCACCTCCTCTTTCAGCTCTGCCACCATGATGAGCAGATCATTCACCTGGTCACACCGCACACAGGTGTTGTCTCTGCTGGCCTCCAGTGCCAGTGACAAGCTCAGGCACCCCATGCAGCCAGAGACCTGGACAGCTGCATGTTTGCATGGGAGCTCTGCCTGGGTCACCACACTCATTCTGGCAATGGTCCTCAGCTGAGTGGAAATCATTGCTGGGTCTGCTTCTGGGAAGGTGTATTGGGTCTGGCTGGGCTGGAGTTGATTTTCCCCATTGCAGCTGTGTTTTGTATTGGTGGTTTGAGGGGTGTTGATAACATCCCAGTGTTTC
>NW_010290393.1:777-2508 GCF_000700745.2 Antrostomus carolinensis | reverse complement strand
CGTGCTCCCTGGGCAGCCTTTTATGGGGTGGGGGTGGCCGCCGGTGGTGCCGGCTCTGCCCTCACCACATCAGCAGCCTGCACACAAGCTGCCTGTTCTGGCAAAGGTCAGCTGCTTTCCCAGCTGGGAAAGGTCCAAAAAAGTCCCCAAAAGAGCCCTTGCTGGCCCTTTTTGGCATAGTTCTCCTCCCCAGTGCGGACTTCCCTGCACTGGAGCTGGTCTCCTCAGAGAGAAGATAAATATCATAGAAAAGCAATTCAAATTCATTGAAGATGAATGTCATAGAAAAACAATTAAACAGTGCCACCGATGCTTTGAACAACTTTCAAAGCTGCCTTGAGGAGGTTACTGTGTTAATTTATCAGGGACAAAATATTATTTGCAATATACAGTGACTTCCGCGCCATGACTCATTTGCATCTTTCCTGAGTAAGGACAGAGGGAAGGAATACACTCAAGTCTTGAAATGGCAACTGTCCTTCAGTACTTAGTACCTGATTATACAATCTACTCGACACAATCAATGCTACTGTTGAATCTGACAGCAAGGGAAAATACATTGAGAAAATGTGCTCATTTTTAACTCAGGAATTTCTCAATTAAAAATAGAAGAAGGTGGTAATACAGTTTTTAAAAACATGCACACCTATGGGAGTGAGGATACAGCATAATTAAGAGGTAAGGCACAGTCTTGTGTACCTTAAAATCAACCCTGGCCAAGGAGACAGCACTGCACCTCATCCTTATTTCTTAAGGCTGACTTCCCTGCTAAATTAGATAAACTGTTAACTTGGGTTCATGCTTGCATGCATAATACAATTCCCCTTCCAAAGTAAATATCTGCCTGCACATCCTGCCTATATTTTTATATCACATTTCGTTGCCATCAGTAACTCCTTTCACAGCTGTATTTCATCCATATTTTCTTTTCTTCAGATTTAAATCTGAAAATGCTGCAGAGCTGAAGTAGATTAGCAGAACAAGGCCCTACTCTCAGCACAATACACGGACTGCAATTTCATCCCTGAGATTCAGCTGCTCCACTTGAATTGTGCTTTTGTGTTTTATGGGACCAACAGAAACATCTCAGTGAATTGATGCCTTGTATTCAGTTACAGACCACACTCAGTATTATCCGGCTTTTTGCAAAACAGCATCTCTGAACATCTCCCCAGTGGACTGGGCAGGAAAGCCCGGACAGGGCTGGAAAATGGAGGATGCTTTCTTTTTATTTTTTGCAGAGCCAGAGCCAATGTTATTTAGTCCCCAAAGTCCCTGATCAGTAGCGGTAGCACTTATTCAGGGTACAGGGCAGGTCAGGGTGGCTGTCACAAGGTGACACAGGCTGATGCAGGCTGACTATTTAGGATGAAGCAGACTGGAAACAGGAGTGATCCTGTTAGTTTATGCTTCAGAAGTATGGTTGTGATTTATCCCTCTGTTCTGGAAGTTTAGCCTGAGCAGTGATCTCTCAGAAGCAAGGCTCTGCCAGGATTTTGTATGAGGGAAAGGGCTCATTCACTCTTTGGAGATATGGCACTATCCCAGAAACCAGCAAGACCCAAAACCAGCAGCTAGCATTTTCTAGGCAGGTTTCTTGTAAAAGAGGGTCATTTCATATTCTGCTAAGGAAATATAAATACAGATGGCATAAATAAATGGTCTGGGTTGGAAGGGACCTTAAAGATCATCTAGTTCCAACCCCCCTGCCATCACCAGGGAACACTTCCA
>NW_010290393.1:0-544 GCF_000700745.2 Antrostomus carolinensis | reverse complement strand
TTCAGGTACAGGAAGGCCACTAGAAGGTCTCCCCAGAGCCTCCTCTTCTCCAGGCTGAACAGACCATCCTCAGGATATTATCCTTATCTTTCACCAGCCTTCAGCTCCGAAGTCAGGCATATTTAACAGCTATGATTTTTGCCTCTGACAGCAAAGGACTAATTCCATTCTCAGAGACTGGCACAACCCAGTTGTGATATAAATATGTGAAGGTATCGAGAAAGCAAATATCCTGTATCGCAAGGATCCTTTTGTAGAAAGGTAACACATGGATATGGAGAGTTCCACTTTATTAATTATAGATATAATTCACATTATCCATATTTAATTTTATGTACATTTCACAAGCGTATCAAGTCTCTAGAAAACATAACTGGCCCAAAGTAGGAGGATGAAGCAGCACTGCCCCTTACATTGATCACAGGGGTATCTCAGCTGCCAGCAGCAGAACTGAAGCAGCCACCGCAGAGACCCCAAGATTGGACCCTGCTAAAACCTGCAGTGCCTTGGTCTGCAGCTGGGGTGGCACCAGCTGAGGGTGGGG
>NW_010290392.1:0-571 GCF_000700745.2 Antrostomus carolinensis | reverse complement strand
GAGCACGCCGATGATATCTGCCAGCCCAGCAGAGGAGCTCCAGCACCACGGCACACAGCGCCGCTTAAGTGGATAAGTGAAGCACTTTGAAACCTGCCACGATAAGCTTCTTGGAAAGTCTAATCTGGATTTACTTTCACTCCTGCACTCTTAATACTACTTTACAGCAGCATTACTACAGAGGCGAGAGATCCCCGTAGCCAGTGCTCCTGCTCACAGGAACAACCCACTTCACGTTCCTCAGGAGAATCACCCACAGGTATTTTTCCCTTCAGGTCATAAGGAGGAAGAGCAACCAGATGGTGAAGGTAGATGAGGATACAGAATCATAGACTGGTGGGGTGGGAAGGGACCTCAGGAGATCATCCAGTCCAAACCCCCTGCCAAAGCAGGTTCCCTACAGCAGGTTGCACAGGAAAGTGTCCAGGTGGGTTTGAACATCTCCAGAGATGGAGACTCCACACCCTCTCTGGGCAGCCTGTCCCAGGGCTCCATCATCCTTTACTTTATAGAATAAGACTCTGCTGAACGTCTCACTTTGGGATAATTAACTATTTAGCAAGGATGAATC
>NW_010290391.1:18231-38736 GCF_000700745.2 Antrostomus carolinensis | reverse complement strand
AGGATGGAGATTCCACAACCTCTCTGGGCAAACCCGTTCCTGTGATTGACCACCCTTGACAGTAAAAAAGTTTGTCTTGGGTTCAGTTACTCACTGTTCAGTGGAAATCCAGACATCTCCTGGGTCGCCTGTGCTCTGCTGTGTGGCCACTTCTGCAGATGGTTCAAGGTTCCCACAAGTGTCAGGGCCTGTGACCATGAGGCTTTTTCCAGTTTTTTGAAGGTCTTACCTACTATTTCCCAACCAGACAGTCTGTGGCAGACACCCACCACCGTGTCACCCACCTTGATCTGCCAGAGCTCTCCAGTCCTAACCAGTAAGCCCTCGGCAGGCCTGTGCTCCATACCTGGGCAGAGCTCCAGGTGTTCCTGCTGCTCTCTCATCTGCTCCCCACTTCTCCCACCACATTCCCTGGGTGTGGGCTCTTCCTGAAGAGCCTGTGTCCATCCAGTGCAGCGCTCCACTCATCTGCGTGGTCCCAGGGAGGCTGCAGCCCTGCAGTCACAGACCCGATTCCTCCTGTTGGTGCCTGTTCTGCCCACGTTACTGTCCATCTCCACACGGACACCAGCTCTGATTTCCATGAAGAAGGTGAGAGCTTCCCCAGAAGTCCTCTCACCATTTCCTTGTGTGCGTCAAATTGAGATCCCCTTGGGTTTGTATTTGTTGTTTCATGTTCTTATTGTCCATATGACCCTGCAACCTTCACTTGCCAGCCTGGTCTGCCCCTTCCTCGCTTGGCTGTGGGTGATCATTTCCCTCCTGTGTCATTCTTGGTCTAAAACCCTCCTCAGCAAATCACCTCTTTACAGAAGTTGTTTTGCCTCACTTGGTCAGGTCCTCATGCCTCAGAGAGGGTCTGTCCTTGGAAAAGCCAAATTCCTGTTGCCAGCACCAGCTGTGCTGCTGCATATTGACCCACAGAATCCATCCACAGCTTCTCAAGCCCTTCCTCCTCACCAGCAGGACGGAGGAGAGGACCACCCAGGCCACCCTTGGCTACCACCCCCAGAGCCACACAGTCACTGGTGATACACTCCTGGTTTCCTCAGCAGCTCTGTTGGCACCTGTGTGGAAGAGCAGAAGCAGGAAAGAGTCTGGGGGCTGGAGAAGCCTCAGCAGTCTCTCCACACCACCCCAGATCCGAGCCCCCAGCCCACCTCCCTGGGCAGGGTCACACATGGGGCTCTGTCCCTCACAGCAGGGAGCTTCCCCCATCACCCACCCACCTCCTCAGGTGCTGCTGTGGGGTTCAGGCTCAGCAGACACAGACATCTCGTTCCCCAGGACCCTCAGCCCCTTGGCTGCTGCCAGGGCACCACAGCTGGGTGGAGGCAGAGCTTCCAACCTTCAGCAGCACAGGATTTGCCACCCCAGTGAGCAGATCCTGGGTGCTCCTTCTGGTCATTGGGGGTTTCAGAGCTTGGTTTCTGCAGGATATTAGGGAAGATGTGTCCATCTCCTTCTCACCATCCCTGCAGCACACACCCCTCTCCTGTAGCTCAGTCAAGGTGTCTGCTGTGTGGGTGGTGGAATTCAGTGCTGGAGGCTCTACCCTGCAGCGTGCCCCCACAGTTGAGCACAGACTCTGCCCTCTGCAGAGCTTGCAGCTCCCCACTGCATAAACCACAACATCTCCTGACTGCTGGGAGCTGTGGGCTCAGCCTGGTGGTTTTATAGGCCTCTTCTGGCAGCAGGTGAAAGGGTGTGTGATGCTCCCTGATCAGCTGGAGAGAGGAGCTCAGAGCACCCTTTGATGAGGATCAGCTGGCAGAGGGGCTGGTGGTGCTTGCTGGAAGTAAAGGCCCCTGGTAGCTGCCCTTCCCCAGCACCCTAAAGGTCCTAGAAGGTTCCCAGAGGTCCTTCTGATGGTCTCAGAAGACCAAGAAGCAGTCTGGAAGCTGCTCTATCTGTTGGCTACGTTCTCCATCCTTCTGCTAGCCCACTCCCACGTGCCATCAGCCCCTCAGCGAGGGTCCCTGCAAAGCCAAACTGCCCGTACCAAGCCGGGGCTTTAGCTGTTCTCTGACAGCCCTGAGGGGTTCACCACGACCTTCATTTGTGTGGCAGAGGGGCTGGTGGAGCTGGTGGCAGCTGGTGGGATGTCCACTTGAGTGAGGGGGCTTCTGCTGAGGGGACCAACACCAAGGTCACTGTTGAGTCCTTAATCTCAGCTCTGCTCTGCTTCTCTCCTGCTCTGGCAGGATTTCCCCTGTTAAATGCACTTGTGGCCCCGTGTGAGTTGTTGTCTCCGTGGTGTCTTTGCAGCTTCTAAACCACGACACTAGAAATGATTTGGGGGTAAATAATTTCAGGGCAGTGGGGAAAGTAATTGGCACTTGATCCTTTCACACTGTATCGTGATCAGCAGGACGCTGCACCAGGGCACATCATTACCCCCCACCTAGCAAAGATGCTGCCTCTTCCCCCTAAACTGGCCATGGAGAATTGTCCATCCTTTAAAAGCTCGAGCTGTTGTGCAGTTTGATCCATTTTCAGGTGTGTTCATTTTATCTTTGAGTTCCTTTCCTGTGGGCAAAACATCTTTTCCATCCAGGAATTTTCAGTTACACTTTTTGACAAAACATGAAGCTTTGCTCAGCTGCAATCATGGATATTAAAAAAACCCTAAAAGTTGAGCATCCAGCTCCCACAAGCCGTGTCTGGAGCGCGCAGAGCGATCGCTTGTAAACCAAAAACCACTGGCAGGACTTGGAGTGAAAGCACAGCTGCTCAGCCCCAGCCTCTGCTGCTCCCCTCTCCTCTCTGGTCGGTCACAAACATCACCCAGCCCCAGGTTCTGATGAGGCAGATGTTACTCAGCACATGAATTCTCGAGAGGAGAATCCCTCTTGGGAAGCACCACACAGAGAAACACAACACTGGCTGTGGAAACAGCAGCTGAGCCGTCCTGTGACTGACTGACTGACTGACTGACTGACTGCTCAGTGAACTCCCCTTTCCCAGGTGGAGGGGAGCAGGTCGCACCCAGAACTGTCTCCCCCTCTCTGCAGCTGTGGGCAGGATGGATGCTGTTGCTGAAAACCCTCTCAAAAGCTGGTTGGTGTCACTGTTGGGCAGAGTGGAAGCTGACAGACAGCGAGATGCTCCAGCTGCTTCCACAGATCCCTGAGTATTTGGCGATGGCTCTGCCCTCGTGTTCTGCCAGATGCTTTCTGCCCTTCATATCCTGGCTTAGGGCCACTGGCAGGAGTTGTTTCATGCACAGTGGCCTGGGACCGTCATTAACAGTGGTTTTGTGCAGGATAGTGGAGAACAGGGTCTGCTCTGGCTGCTGAAGTGATGGCTCACACTGCTTGGCCTCTAGTTTTGGATGTAGCTAACCTGCATTCAGCCACCTCCTCCCCTTCTCTGTGCTTCTGGAGCCTGCTGGCAGCAGAACAGGCTTTTACGTGACACTGCTGTGACTGTGGGTAACCCCTCCTGCTCTCTCTTTCCTAGTTACCTGTCTGAGGAAGACGTCTTGGATCAAGCAAACCCTTTTGTGCAGCTTGTGAGTGGGGTAGTTTGGCTCCTAAGAGACGGAGAAGTGTACGTCAGTCAGAGTCAAATGGCTGAGTGTGGTGAAATTCAAACCACAGGTAAATATTGTAAAGCCTGAGGCTTCAGCCTGGGTGTAGATTGTCCTGCTGGGGCTGGTGAGGAGGGGGTAGTAGTGGAAACTATGTTGTTTAGTTGCAGTTTGCTGCTCCCTCAAAAGGTCCAAATTTCTTCTGTGCTCCTTTACCCTGAGTCTGCGGCAAGTGCAGTACAAGCAACGGGCTGCTGGCAGGATGAGGCTGTGCTCACTGTTTGGGGTCCTTCAATAGAGTTATTGTAGAATCACAGAATGTTGTGAGCTGGGAGGGACCCACAGGGATCATGGAGTCCAACTCCTGTCCCTGCACAGGACAAGCCCAACATTCACACCATGTCCCTGAGGGCCTTGGCCAAATGCTGCTGGAATCTTGTCAGGCTTGGTGCCATCAGCACCTCCCTGGGGAGCCTGTTCCAGGGCTCCACCACCCTCTGCCTCAAGAACCTTTTCCTCATGGCCAACCTCACCCTCCCCTGCCACATCTTCCTGCCATTTCCTCTGCTCCTGGCATTCGTTGGTGGCCAGAGAGAAGAGATCAGCGCCTGCCCCTCCTCTTCCCCTTGGGAGGAAGTTCTAGACCCCCATGAGATCTCCTCTCAGTCTCCTCTTCTCCAGGCTGAACAAACCCAGTGACTTCAGCCTCTCCTCACACCCTTCCCCTCTAAACCCTTCCCCAATGTTGTGTCCCTCCTCTGGACACTCTCCAGGAGCTTTAGATCCTTTTTCTCCTGTGGTGCCCAAACTGCCCCCAGTGCTGGAGGTGAGGCCGCCCCAGTGCAGAGCAGAGCTGCAGATGGTGGTGGCATGGTCAGTGTTAATACTTGTCCAGAGAAACTCAAAGCAGATGTCTCTTATGGGAGTTGAAAACTGAGGGTTTGTGAATCCCCTTTGTACCTGTGCCAGACAAAAACTTACCAAGAGTGCTCCTGAAATCATTATTCCTGGATGGGCTTGGATGGACAAGAGGAACCTGGGCTCTTCTCAGTGTGTTTTGGTTTAGAGGAGCTCCTTGCTGGGAGCTGTTCTGCAGACAGATGTGTCTGTAAACAGCCAGTTCTGTCACCCAGCTGCTGTGTGAATTATTCCCTCTCCTGCACAGGAACCTTCGACAAGTTCATCAATGTGATATCAGCCAGGACTGCGGTTGGACACGACAGTCAGGGGCAGCTGGTCTTGGTTCATGTGGATGGACAGACAGAATCCAGAGGGTAAGGCCAGGGTTGTGCTAAAGTCTTGGGGATCTAAGGTGCGAGATTGGTCTTTAAATTCTGTCACTGGAGGGACTCTACAGCTGCCAGTGATACATCTTAAGGCAGGTCAGTTGAAGACCGTGCTGTTTGGTGAGGTCTAATGCAGCCTTCAGGCAGCGAGTCAGCGTACCTGGGCTGGGAGCTTCTCCCCTTCCACCAACGAGAGGGACCAAGCTTCTAGCGTAGCAGTTTCATCCAAGTCAAGTAACATGAACGAGCAACAAACAACTGTGTGTTTTTGCAGGGTCAACCTCTGGGAGATGGCTGAATTTCTGAAACAGCAGGGAGTCATCAATGCCATCAACCTGGATGGTGGAGGGTCTGCAACGCTGGTCTTAAACGGGACCCTGGCGAACTACCCCTCTGAGCACTGGTAGGTGCTGGTGGCACGTGCCCAGGGCTGCACCACGCAGCCTACCCCTACCCCTCTGCTCTGCTCTGCTCTGCCAGGGGGTCACTGCATCCCTGGGAGATCACAGTGTGACAGGTTTGGAGGGAGAGAGCGACTCGAAGATTTAAAGCGATTTAGTGACTACATATTGTTTCCACTTAGTCATCCAGGATTAAAGTTTTGCTGTTTCCAGCCGTGCAGCAAAGCTGTTGGACGTGAGCGAGTGGCCTGGTGTGGCCATCAGATAAGGCAGCAGCTCTTGGGCTGGGAGATTGAGCTGCATATCCATAGGAATTAGCAGAGATCTGTCAACAGCTTTTTGTTATCAAAGAGAAACACTGACGTGGAGACCCTGCCCTACCTCACCTTGAGGCTACCTAAAGAATATTTTACTTTAAATTTAGCTTTTTTTGTCATTTCTCACCACAAACATGAAGAGATTTAGAATTCAGTGTGCAACCTTGACAGCTGAAAGCCAAGTGTTGCTATAACTGCAACGACATCACTTATATCAAAGCAAATAATATTCAAGAAAAGGCGTGTTGAGCACCAAAGTTGGGGCAGCTGGGACTGCTTAAAGGGAGACTTTGCCTGTGTGCTGCTCTCTGTCATTCCAGCTTTGAAATGACTCCTATCCAGGAAGAGTTAACACTTAGTTAAAACATGACCTCCAATCCAGTTTGATATTAAGAATCATAGAATAGTTTGGATTGGAAGGGACCTTAAAGCTCATCCAGTCCCAACCCCCCTGCCATCAGCAGGGACACCTTCCACTAGACCAGGTTGCTCAAAGCCTCATCCAGCCTGGCCTTCAACACTTCCAGGGAGGAGCAGCCACAGCTTCTCTGGCCAACCTGTTCCAGTGTCTGACCACCCTCACAGTGAAGATTTTTCCCCATTAAAACATGACCTCCAATCTAGTTTGATACTGATATTTTCCCATTATGAACGTTCTCGTTTGCCAGTATGAATCGGGATGAATATCTGTGGGTCGTGTCAGCTGGTTTCACACCGGGCTGGGAGCAGCACAGTGCTTGCATGGCTGATGTGACCCCATTTTTCTGTCCCCAGCTCTTTTAACAACATGTGGCGTTGTCCTCGGAGCATCTCGACCATCATGTGTATCCACGAGCCTGCCTGCCAGCCTGCAGACTGCAGCGGTCACGGGGACTGCGTGGAAGGGGAGTGCCGCTGCGCTGGGGACTTCTGGAGAGGCCCAGCATGTGACACCTTGGACTGTGGCCCTTCCAACTGCAGCCTGCACGGCGTCTGCACCGACTGTGAGTCACCGCGGTGGGCAAAGGCTTCTCACACAGAGATGCTGTTTAATGACCCAGGTTGCCCAGAGAAGCTGTGGCTGCTCCTCCCTGGAAGTGTTAAAGACCAGGCTGGATGAGGCTTTGAGCAACCTGGTCTAGTGGAAGGTGTCCCTGCTGATGGCAGGGGGGTTGGGACTGGATGAGCTTTAAGGTCCCTTCCAACCCAAACCAGTCTGGGATTCTGTGCTGGTGGGTGGCTGGAGGGGAAGCATGGCCCTGGGTAGGATGTACCTGGGGAATGTCACTTACCTGCCCACGAGGCACCACGGCAAGGCCTGGGTGTGTCACTGGGTGCAGTCCTGGCTGGTTTGTGGAGTCCTTCCCCACCCTGGTGTGAAGGAGCAGAGCTCACCTGAAGTGGCACCAGCAGCAGCCGCTTCCTTCGCTGCAGAGAGCGGCTGCCTGAAGCCTCAGCCCTTGTCTTACCTCCTGGCTGCGTGGAGCTGCTCTGCCCCTTCCCCAGCTCGGGGAGAGCAGCAGGGATGGGCAGGACACGTGGCCTTTGGGAGACAGCAGCAGCACTAGGCTGGGGCTCAGACCTGGAAACTGGACTGGTAATCAGACTTAACTTCAAACTCAGTGCCTCAGTTTCCCTTTCTGCCCCCTGGGGTTGTGCTCCTGGTTGGTTTGTAAATCTGCTGATGGGACAGACAGTGTGTTACACTGTGCAACAGAGCAGCTGAGTTCTGCCCCCTCCCCTTAGTGTTCTTTCTTTACTTCACCCTCCTACTTCATGGTTTTTACAAGTGTGCAGCTGCTGCTCTTCCGTAAACTCATTCTGAATTTCGAGACTGCCAGGATGTAAACCCCCCAGCTCCTGCTTTGCCACCTCAATCTTGTTTTCCTGCTTCTTCTCCCTGACTAAACTCCCAGCCAAGTTTGCACCAGTGCAGTGACTGGGCAGAGCTCAGTGGCTGCAGGGGTTGTTCATAGTTGACCCAGAGTTAATCCCTCAAACATCCATCCCATCAGCAGGAGGTTCCGCTGTGTTTGACAGCTGGAGTGGGTGTGTGTGGACCTACCCTGTGTGTGAGGTCAGGATTCCTCTGCTGTGGGTTCCCTGGCAGATGCAGGGAGTTAAGAGGACACCACGAAGCAGATGTTCCTAATTTTGAATTCTTGCTCTTTCTCAGTCTTTCCCTGTGGTTGTTAATGCCTGTTTGTGTGTGTTTGCACAGCTGGATGCCTCTGTGACCCTGGCTGGACTGGCAGCAACTGCAGTGAAGGTAATTGCTGATTTCCACTCCGCTCCCCTCCTTTGTAACCAGCAGAAGGACAGTGTGAAGCACTTCGTGGCAGCTGGCTGCCCGCCGTGGTGGGGAGGTCCTGCTAATATTCTTTTCCAAGAGGGAGCAATGAAGGGAAGGGCCACACAGTGAGTGTGCTCTGTTTTGTCAGCGGGAGTTTAATTGCAGCCTGAGCATCTTAAGATTGGCTTGGTGGGAAGCACTTCAAGCTCTTGCTCCTTGTTCAAGGCAGAGACTCGGCTTCTGTTCTCTGAGCAGCCAGCAGCAGCCTGTGCCAGTGACTAGTCCCTGGGTATAAACATGGGATGGGGTCTCTGCCTTTGTAGTGAGGGTCCCGATGAGATCTCTGCTTCTCTCCTGCAGCTTGTGCCAGTGGTTTCTTTGGGGACGCCTGCACCCAGAAGTGCCAGTGCCAGCATGGTGGCTTGTGTGACCCTGTGCACGGAGCCTGCTCCTGCCCGGCTGGGTACTATGGCACCAGCTGTGAGCAAGGTAAGGGCTGCTCTGAGTAAGGGCCTGGGGAGAGGCTTCTGTGGCACATCTGAGCCACCTCTTGTAGGCAAAGCGAGCGGGAGCTCTGTCAGGCAGGCTCAGGCCTGAGCTTCACCGCTGGAGCCTAAACCTGCCAAATCCCAGCTCTTCAGGGCTCTCCTGATCTACCCAAATGGACTGAAAATAAAAGGAGGGAGTGGAGAGGAAAGAGGAATTTTCTTCATCATTAGAAAATGGTGGATCCCAGTTTAGTCTCTGCCCCAAAGATCTGTGGTGCTTCCCAACCTGGTGAGTGTAGGACACAAATATCCTTCACCTGAGGGTGCTGCCCCAGGCCCTGCCTGCAGCCTGGGTGACCCAGTGGGTGGGAAATGCTCCACAGGGCCATTCTGGCTGACAACCTTCCAGCTCTGGCTGGTGCTGACAGAGCTGGGGATGGTCTCCATCATGTAATCACTCCAGCTTTCCTGCAGTGCTCGAGCCCCCCTGCACCTGAACAGCCTGCTCTGGTGACAGGACAAGTTAATCACAGCGTGGGTGTGAATTTCTTGTGCACACAGCTAAGGAGCTCAGCCAGCCTGAGCCCCATTTTACAAAATCTTCTCCTTGACATAAAGAAAATCCCAGCAGTTAACTCAGTGTTTGGTGCTTTCAGGGTGGGCAGGCAGAACAGCTTTGTCAGGCTGCAGGAAACGCGGGGCCCTGAGTGCTCAGCACAGCCCAAGAGCCCGCTGGATGCTTGTACTCAAACATGAGTTCCTGCTTCCCTTCAGCAATCGGCTCCTGATGCCCCCACTCTGCCTTTGCTTCTGAGCTCAGGTGTGGCAGGGGGGGAAAAACAAGGGGAGCAAGGAGACCAGGGTCTGCTCTGCGACACAAAATGAAGTGTGAGCCTCTCCTAAAGCTCTGAGTGTGTCGGCCCTTCCTGGCACTGAGCTGGGGGCTGGAGGAGCTGCAGCCATAAACCAGATGGTTTCAAATCACGTGGAGCTGTGACAGTGACCAACTTCTTTGTCATCAATTCCCTAGAGTGTCCCATGGGCTGGTACGGGCCAAACTGCCAGAAACAATGTGCGTGTGAACACATGTGTCCCTGCGACCGGGAGACGGGCAGCTGCAACGTCACCCATGACTTGGCAGTACAGGAGCAGTTAAACAAAGGTACCTCTGATGGCAGTGGCTGGGGTTTTTAAAAAAGAAAAGTTGGAAGAGCAGCTTTGGTGCATAACATTCTGTTTGCTTCGTCACCAGCTCTGGCTGGCTGTCACCTTACCAAAACTTGCTCTTTTTCAGTGGAATTGTACACCTTCCCCCTAACGCTGCCTTTTCCCCCGCCCCCCCATTCTTTGTTTTTCAGCTGGGCACTGTTTGGCTTCCCAGAAGAAGGGAAGGAGCAAAGAGAAGTTCTCTCTGTCAGAGTAAGTGTGTACATTCATCAGAGTAAGTGTGTACATGTCAGAGTAAGTGTGTAATACTCATCATTTCCGTGTGTACATACACACAATCTGTGCCAGCAGTCGCTCACTGCGAGATGGAGCTGTTCACACCCCCTCCCGAGTGCCAGAGCAGTGTCAGACCTGCTGCTTCTCTGCCCAAAGCATCTGTGTTCTGACATTGTTCTGTCCATCACCTACAGCTCTCATGCTGGGAAAGGTGAGGTGATAAAAACCTCATTGTAAGACAAAAGTGCTGAGCCAAAGCCCCCATCAATGACAGCTCATGCTCTGAGCCCAGTGCTCTGCAGCTTCCAGTTAAACCAGAGCCACCTTTCCTCTCCCACCGCTGCCCTGTCCATGGAACAGGCAGGCAAGGACACCTCCAACACCAGAGCGCAGTTGCCTGGTACTGGTGACGCTACAGCCGCTCTGCAGGCACCGCCGGTCCCTCCACTGAGGGGAAAACTCCAAACATCCCTGTGCTCTGGCTGCCAGAGCTGCCCCTCAAAGGCTTTCACAGAGCACAGACCCTCCTGCCCAGAGCAGAACCACAGGCTTGTGATGACAGGGAAGGGAGTGCTGAGGGGAGACCTGCTCACTGTCTGCAGCTGCCTGCAAGGAGGGTGGAGAGAGGTGGGGGTGGGTCTGTTCAACCCAGGACCAAGGGACAGGACAAGAGGAAATGGGCTCCAGTTGTGGCCAGGGCAGTTGAGATGGGATGTGAGGAAGAATTTCTTTGCTGAAAGGGTTCTGAGGCATTGGAAGGGGGTGCCCAGGGCAGGGGGGCAGTGGTGGAGTCCCCATCCCTGGAGGGATTGAAGAGTCGTGTAGACGAGGTGCTCAGTAGTGGACAGATATGCCTGGACTTGGTGATCGCAAAGGTCTTTTCCAACCAAATGATTCCATAAACCTTGAGAAGTCATTTGCACACCAGGAACACGTGAAAGCAGGTTGAGAGATGTTGCTTATGTGGGTTTTTCTTCTGTCTGACAGGAAAACCTGGATCTCCATAACCTCTGTCCTGGCTCTGCTTCTGGTCATCAGCACCATGGGAAATGTAGGGCTTTTTCTCAAGGCCAGGTCAGAGAGGCACCACAAGAGCGGTGACTACCTCTACCACCCGCTGAGGGAGATGAACGGGGAAGCTGCTCACACCTCCACCTCTGCTGCCTGTGAGACAGAAGATGCTCAGGACCCCAGCCAGGCATTTCTTCAGAGCCCCGGCTGAGGGGAGAGGAGGTATCATCTCTGCACCTTGTGCTGCTGCTCAGCCCTGACTGGCACAGGGGCTCTTCTGACAGGAGTGTGGAACTGCTGACTCAGCCAAGAGCAGCAGCAGGGTATCTCCATCCAGGAACCTCCCCTTGCTTCTGGTCCAGCTCCCCCAGCACATGGCCAGCTTCCCTCCCAGCCCCCCCAGGACAGGGCCAGCTTCCCTCCCTCTGCTGCTCCAGCCACAGCCAGCAGGACCGTGGAGTTATTGCCATGAGAGGCAAAGCCATGGGACGGGCTTCTACACACACAGGTAGAAAAGGGAAGTCCACAGCTGCAGCAGGAAAAGAAATGGGCAGGTTCCCTCCAATACTTGAGGAAAACAAGTGAGGAATGTAAGCCACATGCTCTTCTCACCTGAGCAGTGGTAGGTGTTTTTAAGATGCAAGAGAAATTGCTTAAGGATGCTGCAGTCTCCAGCTGCCCTCCCCCATCTGCTCAGACAAGGGAGCTTCACAAAGCTTCTCACAGGGGCCAGCACTGTAGCTCCTTCCCCTACTACCAAAACCAGCCCCATCACACAAACCCAACACAGACATTCATCAGAAAGCTTAAAAAAGTTGTTTTGAAGTGTTGCAGCAGGTGCAGCACACGAGAAACCCGCAGCATTCCTCCTCCTGGCCCCAGTGCAAGGCTCAGAGCTGACACACGGGGCTGGGGCTTCCTTCCACCTGACTTCCTTCATCAGGCCTGTGGCGACTGCAGGGCCAGAGCGTTTTCTTACTGAATCCTTATTCCCAGAAGTAGTTTAAGAGGTGCACAATGAGCGCTGCGGCTTTGGTAGGTTCTCACAGTACAGAAACATAAAAAGCCTTTTAAGTTAAAAAAAAAAACAAAACAAAACCAAAAAAACCTCATTCTTGCATTCTCTTGTACCTCCCAGAAGCTGGGAGCTCAGCCAAGCTGCCACTGAGGTGCCCTGTGACCTGCCACAGCCTGGAGCTCCCACCTGGGGCAGGGAAGAGCCCAGCAGCAGCCCAGCATGGTCAGAGGGACACGACAGAGCAGGACTCACCCTACTCCAGCCTGGTTGGCCTGTGCTGCTGCTCAAACACCCTCCCCACCTGGGAGGGAGCAACTGCCAGCAACCCCCAAGTACTTCAAGCAACCCAAGATCCTGAACATCTCGCTGGAAATCAGACATTTTACTGGAATTCATCCTTGCACAACGCATTAAAAAAAAAAAAAAAAAGCAAAAAAAAATCCCAAACAGCCCAAAGAAAACGTGGTTGAGTTTGTTTCCAAGCCTGTAACTGTGACTGTAACGCTGCACAGCCCGGGGCTGAAGCCTGTCTGAGCCCCACCAGTAACATTTTTTACGCTCTCCCCTTTTTTTAATCTCTCCAAGGACATGTAATTTTTGTGCCACTGTTGGCATCAAATCAACCTGTAAATGGAAGATTCTATTTTTCTATTATTTACAGAAAATTATTTGAAACTTGAATAAAGTCTGTTACTAATAACTGCCTGAAGCTCCATTCTTTGTACTCGGTCGCAGAAGGAAGACACGATCCTTTCCCAGTTAAGCTCAGCTCACCACTGGAACCCAGGTGGTGGGTTATTTAAAATAAAAGGGGTTTTATTTTAAATAAAAGGGGTTTTATTTTAAATAACCAACTGCATTGCAGGGTGACCTGTTGCAGCAGCACACTCTGGTATGAAAATAAACAAAAACTGCTGCTTCTCCAGGACAAAATTAAAGAACATTTTAACTAAAAAGTAGGAATAAGTTAATACCAGCAAGACTTATCTCTTTCTGTGGGTGAAGAGCAGCACACAAGCTTCAGTTCTCAGTTTACCACCGTTTGAACAGTCACATCAAACACTCAGACACGTTCTTTAGAGAGGCTTTTTTATTCCCAACATCCAGAAATGTACAGTTCCTACCAGAACCTACAGACACTGTAACTAACTGTCACGTAACAGGGTACCGAGCACTCTGCATTTTGCTAGGGTGCTCTTAGAGAATGTTTGGGGGTTTTTTTGGCTGAGAAAAAAAAAAATAAAAATAAAATCAGGTCTTCAATGTATAAAAATTAAGACAGCTGCAAGGGAGAGAAAGTAAGACTGCTTGCTAAAAAAATAAAACAAATAATGCCCATTTAACTTGGTAACAGCTTGGAAGTGGACACTGATGTCATTAAAAGCCAATACATGTCACACATCCATTTAACCTTTCAAAAGAGAAGCGAGATGATGTAAGAATCACCACGAGCACACTGGAAGAGTATGAAAGCTAACAGCATGTGGGAATCTGTGACGGATGCTTGTCCATTTTAGTCCTTAGACTCTGAGAGCTCCGTTTCTTGCATTCTTTGGCTCACAGTATAAACATTTTGGATATTAAAGAAGCATGAGCTGGTAAAATGCATTTAAAATGAGGGATTCCTGCAGCTCTCCTACGACTGACCTCAGCTCCTGCGCCAACACGGCACAGCCTCACCCCGAGCTGAGCAGGCAGCTGGACTCACCACTTCCCACCCGGAATTCTGAGTTGCAGTAAGCGTTGGGGATTTAAGATGACTGGATTTTAGCATTTTCAGTATCTGTTGATGAATAAACCAATTAGGGTTTATAAATTCTTATTAAAAGCTTTTTTTTTTTCCCCCTACTAAAGGCAATTGATCCAACCAACCTGGCCGGGCACAAGACTGAAGCGAACAAGACTGTCTGCAACTCTGCAGCAAACACACTGCGCAGCCGAAGCGACCGCAGTCGCTCCGAATTCCTCACGACTCACAATCCGGATTGCTTTGCCCCCAACAGCAAGTACAGAGGAAGTCAAGAAACGATGCAGACTTGCCCCATGTTCTTGGTGCTTCCCTGCTGACGGTGCTGAAGGCATCAGAACGCTGCTCCACAGCTGAACCCTGGGCCCGTGGAAGTGGTGAAGCAGCTGGTGCTGCTGCTTCCACACCTCCCTGGGCCAGTGTCCCCCTCAGTCCCTCCACCAGGCTGAGCTGTTCTGTCCACACCACTTTAAAAAGCCCTTTTCAAACTGGAAAGATGACAAAATTTTTAGCCAAAATGACTCGGCTCCTGCATTCCAGCTTTGCCCCGAGTCTAGTTTGACACCCGTCATCAACGTGTGCCCACTGGTGACCTGCTCTGCGTTTGCCTTTCCCAGTCCTACTGGGAAGAGAAGCCAGTAAATGGCAGGATGGGGCAAACCTGTAGAAACTGTTAAAAAAGGAAAAGGTTTCACATATGGCCATATTTAACTGTAAACAATGGCACAACACTTTGTACCTGCAGTGTCACCACCTTTCTCTTGAGATCTCCTGTCACACACGAAACATGGCAACAGCTCCTTGAGGTAGGTATTGTGGTTTGCATATGGAACATCTGAAACAGGGGAAAGCCTCGATTTACCGAGGAGCTATTGTTGAAGTACCCAGCTGGTCACCTGAACACAGCCCGAGCTCACCAGCTTCACCACAGAGCAGCTGCCAGGGAGCAGGGAGCACCTCGCTGCAGCTCCAGCCCAGCACCCACAACTACAGTCCAGTTTTCAAGGTTCTGGCTCACAAGATTTGAGAGATGAGTGACTCCCAGGGTGCCAGACCCCAAAACTCCTCCCAGTCTCAACTCACAAGAGGTTGCTGTGAAGAAAACAGTACGTTACATTTTCTAAAGCACACTGATGTCATTTTAGGGGGAAAAAGGTGGTTTAGAAGAATTCTGCTTCTCTTATACCTGCAGTTCATAAAGTCAGGTTTAAAAAGCACAGCACCAGGCACAACACCCAGACTGTTGCCCCCTTTCTCCTGTCAACATGCAAGGGGGGAAAAAAAAAGGAAAAAATCCAGATTGGATTATTTAAATTGGTAACTCAGTAAGTTGGTGGGTGGAATAACTGGGCAATTTTGCTTAAAATGGACAAGGGAGAAATGAGAACCTTAAAATGGAGAAGGGAGAGATGAGAAGCTTAAAATGGAGAAGGGAGAGATGAGAAGCTGCTTCCCAAACAGATGTGTGGAGCCATCTCTTGTGGGGCAGAAGAACAGAACAGCTATGGCTGCGACATCCTTGGAGCCAGCAGGAGGGAACCCTCCCTGGACCAGCCCTTCAGCTCTTCTGGCTCATTCAGAGACCTGCCAGGGGCTGCCAAGTTCCAGGTGCCTCACTGACAAGAGTTAAACACCCAAAACCTTTACTGGTGGGAGGAGAACAGCTCATGACACATTTTAAAATAAAATGAAAATAAAAAAAAAATCCAAGTGCAATGGAAGAGATTCTTCACCAGAGCAAACCAAGGGAAAGCCAGGAAACAGGAATGGGACGTGACCAACCACGTCAGAATCAAACCACGAGAAGCTGAAATGCTGCAATAGCATGGGGAGGATGATGCTGGGTTTGCTCCTGATGCTTTGGGAGCCAGTTTGAAATTCTACTTCTAGCATCAGAATTAATTAGGGATAAAGGATTTTACCTTAGGGATACACACATGCAGGTTTAAGTCTGGACCTTGTGATTTTCCAGAGCAAAGGCAGCACTTTTCCCTCTCTATCAGACTCCAGTTACGCTGAAATGTCAGAGACAGAAGTTTCAGTCATCTGGGAGAAATGGTAAAGTCCACAGAACAACTGGGAAACTCTGAAATCAGAACTTTCCGAGGCCGGTGTGACTAAGTTACCTGTTCTGCTCTCAGTGAGAGGTGCAAGGTGGGAGAGTCATTTCCTTGACTCCAGTCCTTAAAAAAAACCCCCCCAAAACCCAAGCAACTCACACATCAAGTTCCTCATCTCCCATCCTTCCAAATATTTGGTCTCTTTTCTCCTTTGCTTCAAAATTTAAAACAGGGTTAGAAGGAACTACCTGACTTGTATGTTGTTCTTAGTTGCACAGATTCCATCAACTTTAATAAAAACATGGTGAGAGGGAAAAAACCCCCGAGTCTTTACTGAGAAAAGTGGCCCTGGTACATGGATTGCTGTGCTGGAGGAAGAAACTCTGCTTCCACCACCACCTCTGCTTGTCCCTGCCCCAAAGCCCAGACCTGTTTGTGCTGCTCCCCAGCTGGGGAACTGGAAGCTCATTCGTTTTAGGCCACATTTGCCATGTTCTGTGAGCTGGAATGTGGCTGGGAGAACCCGAACCCTGGCAGGAGCACTGTCCTCACCACCCTTCTGCAGGCAGCAGATCTGTGCAGAGGGAACCTCCCCCTGCAGGGAGGAGTCTCCACGCAGCAGAGCTGGATCCGAAAGCAGACATCTGTCCACATCACAAGCCCTTCGTGTCTGCCAGCTGCAAATACTGCCCAAGAGCACCTGAGGATTTGATGCCTGTTCTTATTTTGTTGCCACCTAGACGAGCACACGTGTAACTGGATAAGTGGGTCACTAGCACCTCTTCTACACTTCTCTCTGGCATAATCAGTGGAGATGATGGACAAACATGATATTTTTGGTGTGTGACGAAGATGCACCATCTTCTTACAACTCCTAAACTCAATCTTTGTTTCTTAATCCTAAGAAACATCCCTCTAGAGTCCAAAAAGCACTGGACTCTGACCTCACCCTGCAGGAAGAGGCGGGACGCAGCCCTTATCCCCAGCGCCAGGTACGACACAGCCCTTTACACAACAACATCCAGCCATCACAAAGATTAAAACTGAAGCAGAAAGACTTCTTGGGATCAGTTATTCCTTTCTAAAACAAAGTTTATCCCATTAAAAAAAAAAAAAAAGTGACTGGATTTAATAAATAGTCATTTCTGAAATTATAAATAAGTTAAAAATTAAGTTAAAATTTAAAATAAGCTAGTATTTGAATAAATACATTTCAGTAAGTGCTTAAATACATACATGCCTTTTTTTTTTTCCTCCAAAGTTTTCTCTTCAAGTTAGCTCATGTGTTAAAGAAGCAAGTTCTATAATATTACCATAAAATTTTGTGCCTTCGGGAAATAAAATATTGCTTTTCTTAGCCCTTTATAATTTGATTCAGTTCCCATCCACTTTGATGAGATGGGTCAGATCTACTCATTATTGCTTGTAAACCTGAGGAAAAAAGGAAAAATAGGCTATCTTTAAGAAAGATGGACCAGAGACAGGTTCTCTGCATGTACTTTCTAGAAAACCATTTTGATTTTTGTACCTCAGTGGGTTAAAAAAATCCAACACATTTCCTCAGATCAGACCTGAGGAAACACATTTCCTCAGATTCATCCTGTCAGATCGGACGAGGTTTTAGGTTTGACCTGGGACTGATTTTTGAAACATCTTCTCTGTATTAAGGTATTTACAATCTGCTTCAAATCCCTGCACTGGAAATGCCCACTTGACTTTCTGAGGTGTAATTTATACCCTGGGCACCCAGAAAACGAGATTAATTTTGCTACAGGAATAATCTAGTCCTAGAGATCAAAGGGATAAGGCAACATCAGTCTCCTCTACCACGCGTAGGAAAAGGACTGATTGGAAAGAGCCCTTTAAAAATCAATTAATACAGATTCATGCAAACTGACATTCATCCAAACCCACAATTTGTGAAAAAGACTACTTGAGAAGTAGGCATCTGATAGAAAATTTCTA
The DNA here is from genome assembly GCF_000700745.2 of Antrostomus carolinensis. Lineage (NCBI taxonomy): Eukaryota > Metazoa > Chordata > Aves > Caprimulgiformes > Caprimulgidae > Antrostomus > Antrostomus carolinensis. Next base: position 21,196 of record NW_010290391.1, on the reverse strand, counting down.
AATCTGTCATTTGAATTCTAAGTTTTTATGTTTAAAATAGCTCCTAGAAGCCTCTCTGTGTCCAAATGGCTGCTACCTGCGGTCACACGAGCAACTGCCTCCAGGCTCAGTCCCCGTTGGCTCTTTGGTTTGGTGCACAGAGCAGCTCTGGGGGGGGCCAGGAAGCTCCAGGTGATTTTTTTTTCCTTGCCAGTGTAGCCTCAGCCCTGCTATCTAGAAAGGTGTGAGCTGCTCTGGGACTGGCTGGAAGATGTAGTGGCTCCACTCAGCTGAGAAAAACCGCTGTTGCAAGATTCCAGGCTTGACATGGATCCCCTGGGATGAGATTAAAAAAAAAGGTATGTTAGGAAGGCAGCTATTTATGGATAACTCCACATCTGACAGGAGATCAACTCAGATTCTATAACATTTGCAAAAGTATTTTATTTTTGTCCCATCATTTTCAACTTGTACCTAAAGAAGCTTTGTGTCATGATGAAAAGTCAAATTGTCAGAGGCATCTTTTTTCCCCAGCTACAGATATTACACCTTGTCTCTTGCAGTTATTCTGGGAGTGGGAGTGCAGCTCTGTGGGGCTGCATTCACAGTTCCTGAGCAGAAAGAGCACTCCAAACAGAGCACAGCTCGGTGAATGCAGGTGCCTCTGCTGACCTGAGAGCTCCAGCCCTCCAGCCGAGCACTAAAGCCCCAACTCCAGCATGTCCAGTCGTGCTCTTCAGCTCCTGTCACCAAAGCAGACTTGGTTCACCACAGCTGTGAGCACCTACTGTTCCTGACACATTTGATGCAGGTAGAGCAACAATGAACAGGTTTGAATGATGTGAGTGAGGAATTTGCTGCTGCTCTGACTCCACAGGATCTGGGCAGGTCACATTCTCAAGGTCACCACCTGCCCATCTGCAAGTCTGCTCTACCCAACACTTCTTCCAGCTGCCAGGGAAAGGACAAGTACTTGCAAAGTATCCAAATTGCTGGGTGAGCTGAAAAGTACTTTTAGCATTAAAGGAGGGTAGGCAAATCCTACTGAAATTGATGTTTTTACCTCTTCAGAATGAATTCTCCCAGCCACAACTGACATCCTTCTCAAGTGCTAAATGAACTACGTATGAAATAGCCCAGCTGATATTTATAAGTTACTCCAAATGTAACTTCTCAAAATGTTCCCAACCAAGATCAGAAAACTCCTTACTCAAAACCCTCCCCCTCTTCATCCACCTGTAAGCAAGAACTCCAGCACAAATTCTACTGATGGACACAAAGCCAAGGGGTCCCTTACAACCTACAGCACTAAAGGAGATTCTTTGCACAAAATATACCAAGTTTTTCCCATCTAGTTTATTATCAATGAAACAAACACCCTGTGGAGGTCATTGATATCTGAATGTTTAACTTGCCCTCAGTCCTCTTATTTGTATAGTAAATCCCCCCAGTAAATGTCCTACCTGAAGTCCTTGGATGCAAGCACCTCGTAGTAGTATATAAGCTTGCACTTGTGACTGGAAACTTGCAGAGAGGCAAGAACATCGTCCACTCGAGGGAGGCTAGTGCTAGAGCAGGGCAGAGGGCCATGCATTTTCCACTGGAGAATGTAAAAGCCAGGCCAGCGAGTCACGTGAGATCCCTGGGAGAGAAAGAGAGAGCCATCCAGTGACTATCATGCATCTTAAGAAATAGCTGAATGACTTGGCAAAGTCAAAAGAAACTACTGAGCTGGCTACTTTGGGGAGCAAACACAATTCACTTATTTTAAAAGCCTGAGCCGCACTCCTGTAATGCTAGTAAAAAAAAAAAAGAGGTTATTTTAAATTAGCTTTTTATCACAGATTATTGAATCTCTTTCCAATGGCTCAGCCTAAATTAGGGCTGCAACAGCAGCCACTTCCACAGGGAATCCAGAGAATGCTGACCACGACAACCATTTCCAAGCAACACATGATTTCCCTCTCCATCAATTCCTTCCCCTCCCCACCACCAGATCATTTTGGAGTTTGCTAGGATTGTAAGATCCATGCCAGGACCCAAACACATCTGACCTGGATGCTCTCTCCCTCCCGGCAAACCAGTGGAGATTCCACACGGCTGTAATCCACCCCAAGGACCCACATCTTATCAATTAGCTGCACATTGTCCCCAGCAGCAGAGGTACTTGGTAAGGCAGCTTCTTTATGACTTGTTTCAGGAGCTCGTTTGGAGTGAAAAAGGCTGAACACCACATCTCCCTTCAGGATGTCAAAGTCCCAGGTGATGACAGATTCTCCTTCCAGAATCTCCACAACTATCTAAGAAGGGAACAGAACAAGCACATTGTAAAGAGCCAGGTCTTCAGGTGGCAGCCAGCAGCACCTTCCTCCCCACTCTGCAGACACGCTTTTCTCCACAATCCTTCAGTTCAGCTATCGCTCTGGATTCCTAAGGAGGACACAGACCAATTCCCATTACCAGTCTTCTGCCACAGGATCTCTGCTCAGGCATTTTTACTGCACCTCTCCCATGTTATCAGAGTTGCTTGTACATAATTTACTACTTCTAGGAAAACCTCAATGGAACTGAAGCAAAGCATTCAGGACACAGCAAAGAGCATCTCCTGAGTGGCTGTGCACCCCAAAACACGCTGCTGCTGCTTTTTCAGGAACCTAAGCAGGCCAAGCCAGAGTTACTCATCATCAGTGAAGTTAGTGGACTATTTTGACACTCAAGTGCTCCTTTTTTGGACATTCTCTCTTCTGATGACCCATCAGGATGTTCCCACTACCTGCCTTCTAATATCACCACCGTTACTGTCCTTGCTACACCCCTGAAAATGGAAGCTCTGCTATCAGAAGTGAAACTGAGGGAGCTTTATTTCCCTGAGGAGGAGGAGGAGGAGGAAGAAACTGCACCTTACAGAAGATCGGGCCATAGCAGATATGAGAGACACTGCTTCTCAAATGGCTGTTCTTAACTTCCACAGTTCCAGCTGTTAGCT
>NW_010290391.1:0-18206 GCF_000700745.2 Antrostomus carolinensis | reverse complement strand
AACCATCCCATGCTCACACTTGAGGAGCCCTTCAGTTGTTCTAATTAGCCTTAACAAAAGAAGACATCACTGATACCAGCTCAGCACCTCCTTCAGCCTTAGGAAGCTCTGGTTTGTACCTCGTGTGGAGCTCCTTTGAGGACACTTGCAGAATGATAGATAGTTTCTGTCCATAACCGGATGTGATCCGAGTTCTCCGTCTCTTCTTCTGTTTGATATAGTGACTTGGGAACAAGTCCACCTTCTGGGACAGTACACTGGAAAAGTCAGACAAACAAACATGAGGGTTCACACTCACCAAGTCATCTGTACCATGAACACTCACTGGCTGTCAGAGGGTGACACCCTCAGCTGCTATAAGATCTCACAGTGGGACTAAGTTTACTTGAACCATAACGGTTTCTCTGAGCTCTGCTTACAGAGCTGACCTCTAACCCCATGCTCCAGAGCAGCATCTCAACTTCAGGGTGAAGTCTCCTGTGCACAAGTTAACTGCAGAGAGCAGTGGTAGCCCAGCCAGAACACAGGTTTAACCACCTTTCAGAAGGGAGTGGAAGGCCAGGCTGTTGAGGAGGAGGGAATCGAAGGAGCCTGCTCATTGCAGATTCCACCTGCACAACAGGGAGGACAACTCACCATGCAGTCTCCTCCCAGGAAGTCTGGGATCACATCTTTGTCCACATAGTCCACCAGCCCTCCTGGACCCTGGTAGTTATTCCCACTGTAAATGAGGAACTTCTGCCTCGTGTTCTCATTGATAAAGGGACTGACCTGAAATAAAAAGTGGACAGAAGTCATCACTGTCACTGAGTGAAGTTAGAGACAATGTTTATAGCATCTCATATGGATTCTTCAGGCTCTCGACTGGAATTGCAGTCCCTAAACCTCACAAGAAATTTAAGAAGGAAGTTCTTACATTGGCAGAGGAGTCAGCAGGCATGTCCTGGTCTTGCTAGGACAGAGCCAACTTTCTTCTCAGTAGCTGGAATATCTGTGTACTAGGCTCAGTGTGGGATTTGTTAGGAGAAGGATGTTGATAAAGTACTAATGTTTTCAGTTGTGGCTGGAAGATGAAGGATATTTCCAACTTCCCTGTGTTTTACTCGTCTGCAGGTGCAAAGGACTCAGGGGGAGCATAGTAATTAGCAAACCCAAACTGGCATTTGGATATGCCAATGGAAAATTCCATATCATATCACATGACATTCAGTATATTAACGAGGGTTGACCAGAAAGCTTGGGGATTCTCTCAGATTGCTCAGGCTCTCTTTGGGGACTAGGGTTTCAGTTTCAGGACTGTCTCTGCTCCGGGACTACTAGCCAGGGAACAGGCTGGGCATCGCTCAGCAGGTGGTGAGCAACTGCACTGGGCATCACTCATCTAAATATTCCATTATTACTGCTATTATCTTTACTATTTTAATTTCAGCTTTGTTTCAGCTATTACCTCAACCCACGAGTTCTCTCACTTTTACCCTTCTGATTCTCTCCCTCACTTCCCAGGCAGGGGAGAATGAGCGAGCAGCTGTTTGGTGTTTGGCTGCTGGCCAGGCTAAAACCACCACAAGGCACCAGGCAGAACCATATCTATTACTGTTCTCTTAAGTATTCTCCAGCAGGAGATTAAAAACTATTTGTCTTTTCCCATCAACACAAAAACCCACCAAGTTTGGGCTCCACTGCTGTATGAAGATTTACAGCTTAGGTCTGACATCCTGTCCTGCCCTGGTAGAGGACAGCCACTAGAATCAATGAGCTACAGGCGCGCTACAGCTCGCTCTGCAGCAACACTGTGGCCTCTTCAGGAGTTCAGCCACAAGTTACCTGGATGCTTTTCCCTCCCTAACTCAGCAGAATTTGCACTGATTGAATTATTTAACTATTTGTATATGTATAAGTGTGTATGATCCTGCAATCCAGATTGCACCCACCAGAGTCCAGAGCACAGGAAAAACCCTGGGTGCTCGCACTATCAATAGCCTCCCCAGAGTTTCAGGGTAGTTGTCCTCTACAACCTCAATTATCCGAAGCAGGGCCTTAACTCCAGGCCGCCAGAGATGCCGCATATTTAGCCCTTCCAAGTCCACCAGACATGTCCAGGATCTAAAATAAACATGCAGAAAAAGATCTGTCAGAACTTCATTGCACACTGGCTGCTCAGTTGAAGATCCACAAAACATTTCAGTAACACCATGGGCTGTACAGGATCTAGTGAAGCCAATGAGGGAGACCAGCAGTTCCAATAAAAGTAAATTTCCACTCAGACAGCCTGAATCCAGTGAGCTTTCGTGTAAACCAGACACCCAACCCCAAAGGCAAGAACATATGCTGTCAGTGTGGAAGAGGGTGAAGGTATGCAGGCCTATTGTTAAAAATAATTCAAAAATGCAATTTAAATGAAGGGGGAATCTGGCAGACAGTTTCCTGTATTTATAAAAAAAAAAAAAGATAATTTCATGGATCTGGATTGAAATCACCAAGGTTTTTTGGAAACAGAAAAAGATGTAAGGAAGGACCAAAATTCGCTCTCATATGAAGCTGTAGAATTTATCTGCATTTAAACCCACTATCTCTGGGTACCCCAGAAACAGCCCATAACTGAGACAGAGTGCTGTCTGCAGTTTAACACCAAGGACATAATCTAAGACCTCCCCAGAAGCATTCTTCTCACCACCATGTCAGATCAAACTCTGTAAGGATACAAGCAAACTAACTGTACTAACGTGATGGGGCGGCCAAAGATGTTGGTATTTTCCTCACATCTCTTTTGTCCTTCCTCGTTAATTGACAGAACCTGAAATCAAAGAGAGTACAGACTAGGATTAGCCTGAGTATGACTGAGAAACCAGGACAGCCCAAAGATCTTATTTCAAAAAAAATACAGAAGCCAGAAATGTACCAGTTTGAGAACTTGCAGTGTGCAAAACAGAATAAGAGTCTACATTAAAAAAGCTTCTCTACTGAAAGCCTGTGCTGACCACACAAGGTACAGATATTGGAAGTCTAAGATGAAATAGAAGAGTCTCAAGTTCAAGTGTTATTAATAGAGCTGCACAAAAGGGCCATGGAAAGCTTGCAGCTAAACTGTAAATTAGCAGAAAACATCCTTCTGGCCATTACAAAAGTTTCACTTCTGTCTCTGCAGGAAGACAGAGGAGCCATGCTGTGCCAAAAATCACTAAGTCAACTTTGAGTTACCAGCCACGGAACACAGGAATCATTTGTGTCAGGCAGGTAGATTCCAGCTGCACTACACCAAGGCTTCTGAATACCCCAAAGGAACTAGAGTTCCTCAGTTGAGAAATGAAAGTACAACTTACATGTCGCAGCAGTGATTCCTCTCCCAGGGCTTTCACCAAACCTTTTGTGTCCATCTGGCCAAGACGAAGGATGTAGAGTGGTCGTCCATCTTCAAAAGAAACAGAAGGGTTTAAAGAGGGAAGTACTCTAGTCTCCCAGGCTATCACTCTCTAGTACCTTTTAGAAAAGCCACATTAAAAATTTGAGAAGGATAAAAATCAAACCCAAAGGCCACCTATCAGAGATGTTGGTTTGCACTATCTCTAATCTGCCTGGTCTGTGCCAGAGAAAATAACAAAACTACAGCAAAACAGAGTGGCTATTTACAGATGTTCACTACTCTGCTAACTTTTAAAGTGTCAACATAACTTTCTTCAAAAATCCCAGGTTACTTATGACATCCTTTAATGCAAACTGAGCCACAGTGTCAATGTAAGGGGCAGCTTCTAACCTTTGTCTTGGTAATGCCATCCTCCAGTGTAGTATTCATCCAGGAGGGCTGGGGGCCTCCATGACTGCAGGATATAATCCACCTGGTACTGCTTTCGCCAAGACAGTGATTGGCAGAGCATTTCTCGAGCTTTTTCAATGTTGAAGTCACGAGCCCGCAGAAATCTAAGGATATGTTCATCCTTGGGGATCTGGGAGAAGAGAAAGTCTGAGGATCAAGAGTGGTACATTACCTGTACCACTGTACCACCTTTTTTTTTATCTCTTAAAACTAAAATAACAAATATTAAACCTACATTTCTTCTTCCTCTCTCCTTAACTAATCCAGCTGAACACAGCAGATGGTGCTAGGAGCACAAAGAAGTGACCAATCCATGTCCCTTCGAGAAATACGGTCTTGATACTTGTCCAAGTACTGTGTACACGCAGGCACAGCCCATGAGAAACCTTTCACTGACCCAATTGCCAGAAGCCCCAGCAAACTCTGGGCTGGTTAAAGTTTCCCTCAGCTAGCTAACAAGGATAAAATACTGAATGAAAGTAAGAGCTGCAAGCTGACCTCCCCGTAGGGCAAATCAGCAGAGGATGGAAAGCATCCACAGGTAACGCGTTAACCAAGTTAAGCACTCGCCGTTTGGAGGGGGCTCACAACAGAACAGTCTTTGAATGATGACCCACCAAGACCAATTTCAGCTCCTGTGCAGGCCCTTCCTCTCTTCTGCTGCTGACCATGCTTCCCTGGTGTTGTTTGAACAATGAGGCTTTTGGGTTCTTGCACCACCACATCATACCAGTTCTTGCCAAAACAAACAAATCACCCAAAAGGACAATATCCCCTCTCTCTACCGCTCATCTCACTTTCTATCAGTAACTCCAGCACCACGGCCACAAAAGCCTTCCCAAGCCAGGTCTGTAGGACAGCTTATTCCAACCTCCTTCTAAATCTCCTGTGTTCCCTTTAGCTGATAAATCCAAGAAAAATTGCCAGTAACACCAGTTTTTTTTCAATAACCCCAATAGATTCCACAGAAACACCAGATTTGACTAAAAGTCCGTCAATTTGCCAAAACCACGGGATCAAAGCTGCTGATTTCTCAGTCCTTTCACCCTAGCTCCCCTAAAAATGTTTGACCTCATTCTCTACATCAAGTTTCCATTAAAAATTCAAGTTCTGTGAAGCAGGGATAGTCTCCTCCAGAGGATCTGTACTGTGCTGAGCACAATGCAAGCCATCTGAGCCCGGCTGCAAGACAAAACAAGCACGTTCAGGAGTCAAAGCTCTTTTGTTTGTTCACTGACATGCTCATGAAAACAGAAAGCAGGGAAGAAAGCGAAGCTGTCAGCAGTGTCAGGCTAGGAGCAACTTCAGTTTCAGAAGCTGGTATGAAGCTGCAAGAGATATTAAGAATTGATTTCACATAAAGAAAGAGTTCAGGCAGCCTAAAGCCAAGCCTAGAAGCACCTAAAGAGGAAATGGAGATCAATGCTGTTCAGAATATTCTAAACCCTCTGCAAATACTGCATTTGTACATCACAGAAAGGAAGAGAGCAACCTTCCCACATAGGATCTCAGATGTATTTAGAACATCACCAAGATTTTCCGCATCGCAGCAGAATTTTCATCAGATTATTTACATCTCTGCTGCTCAGAGGAAGCTGTTGTTCACAAGACAACAGATAAAACCCACAAACATCTGCAACGGCCCCTGGATCTCCTGTAAGCTGCAGAAGAGGGGATGGCTGTTGGGAGGTTTTGCTATTTTTCATGTTTTAAAGCTATACTGTACCTAGCTACAGGTCAGGGACAAATTCAGCACTTGAGTTTGGACCAAAGGTGGGGAGCTCCAAGGGACTTACTCCACTAAGTGAAATTGGCCTCTTCATTTTCTTTGTCCAACCAAAGCAATAACTGCCATACACATGCAAATGAAGTTTTAATTTCAGCCTGTTTTTCTATTTACTAGTGAAACTACATGTACTGTTCTACATGGGGCAAAACAATCAATTATTAACTTTAAGTATCCACAATTTTAACACCATTTTAAGTTGTTTTTAAAGCAATGATAAATCTGATTAGAAAGAATAATGTCTGTTTTGGAAGGAAGAGGGAATGGATAGTGAAATAGAATGAAGAAGACAAAAATAAGAAGGGACAGTTTCCAAGAAACAGGAGATCTACAAATATTTTTTAACAGAGGAATAAGGACATTCCTTCTCTGAATTAAAAGAACAGATTGTCACAGGAAGGTAACAGCCTCTCCAGAGAAAACTCAAATCACATAGGACAAGCTCCTGATTTTGTATTATTCTGACAGGCAATCAAGAGAAGCAAAAAAGTGAGTAGTAAGGGGATTTAGGATGAAGTTTCAATAGCCAGCATCATCCTTCCTCCTTGTTCAAGACCATGTAGGGCTCACAAAGCCTACGCCAAGGGTCCAAGGCAGCTCCCAGCTGTCACTAAGAGCACTCAGCTCTGCCTTGCCAAGGTACCTAACACAGCAAGCAGCTGTCAGAGAGCACAAGGGCTTGTACACTCACAGAGCTCCGAGCACCCAAGAAGCAGTTGTTTCACTTTTTCCTCACATGCTGTCACCTTTACCTTCTCCAGCTTCCACTCCCCAGCCTCTGACTAGGAAGAGGAGAAAAAACAACTCACAGAACAGACATTTAGAATGTGCTTCTACCACCTGAAACCGAGACCCTTGCAGATCACACATGGATAGAGTCTCATTGTCTTACTCCTGTCTAGGGCTCGTTTTCAGCTGGATACCCAATAGCCGAGATATCTCCTACCACACAGGAGTCCACACTGTTTTACTGGACAGATCACTGTAGAGCTGAACAGCTTCATGTCCTATATTTCAGAGCATAACTACACCTGGGAATTCATCCCAGCCTGCTTTGTTCCATATCTGCTTGTTGTCAAGCCCCTTTTATCTGACAGGAGGTTGAATCCGGGGAGACATGGATCACAAACAATATTTAGTAGACCAAGTTAACTACTAAATTAATAAGTTAATCTGTTATTATTAGCAGGTAACCATCCACACAGTTCACTCACACAGTTACCTCGTTAGTTGGAGGCCAGCCCCAGCTGTTTACTCAGAGGCAGAGCATCATAGCAACTTGATAATACCTAAAGGTGGGTGTTCAGAGAGTACTTCAAGGGCTTCTTTGTTCCATCAGGTGTGTGTATATACATATATATACACATATATACACATATACACACACACTCCTGTAGTCTTTACCCAGATCTAGCAGCCACCACACCCTCGAACACGGTCCAAGTTATACAACCTGGTGATGCTGCCATCTACAAGTGGCCTTGGACAGATTTGGCAGATGTTTGGTGTTCTGAATTTATCAGCTTTTGTAGATTCAACAGCTTTGTTAAGTCTCTGGAGCTTATTAGCTGCTGGGAGACTTTCACACACTACCTCAACACATACTTCTCTTCAGCCTGTGGTTTTCTGGTAACTTTTTCTCCATCCACATTCATAGGTACCAAAAAACCCCAGACAGGAGAGTTCTTCACAACTCCAGTAGCAACAGAACTATAGCACTAAATCTTTGGTACATTTTATTTCTACATGGGTGATACATTAGTTTTTCCAATAAAAAACAGGGGTTTAAAAATCATGTTTGAACTCAGATGAGCCATGCTGAGAAAGATACAGCAAGGCATGCAGAAAGCATCAGCAAAACTCCTTGCAAACAGCAGTCTCTTTGGAAAGGCCAGTTAAAAGAAAAAAAAATAAAATTAAAATCTTGCAAAGCCCAGGGATGCAGAGTGCCTCCTAATCCATTCTGTATGGCTGACTGAGCAGTTGGCTTCTAAGCCAGGAAGCTATTACTATTGAAACCTTATCTAGCTGTACTCTGTTTTCAAAGGAGATCACTTGTTCCAACCATGTTTTTCCTGTTTTCCCCTCTTCCTAAGCACTCTATCTACCCAGCCCACCCCACTAGTCTGTTGCTATCCTTAGTCCTTCCTTCCTTCCCACCCAATCTCTCTCCATCAGGAAACCTGGAGTCAGATCCCTTCAGAGGCATTCAAGCTGCTCTGGGTCTTTTCATTTTCTCAGCCACGTACCACTTACCTTCTTGGCCTGATACAGAGACTCCCCTTCAGCTAGGAGGAGCCCAGGCAGCTGCTGAACATCACAGCAGAGCAGAGATACATCCAGCACATAGTACCTGTGCTGCTTTTCAGGGAAAGATGTTTCTCTCTATACTAGCTGGCTAACTCCACCTGTACTTGCCCCAATCTAGTGCCCTCAGCTCCTCTATTTTGGAGGCTTACACAATGTACCTCACACCATAGGTTGAGACTGTCTCTACTTCCTGAATCCTGTGTGGTTTTGAAATAGTACATTTTGATAAAGGAGATTAAAATAAGAACAGAATGAAACCTCCTCAAAAGATTTCAGCCCTTGGCTGTACAAGCTCACACAACCTGCCTGCTGTACCACACACAGTGCACTGCTGACACACAGCAGCCAAGAGCTCAGTGCTACCCACTGCCTCTCTGCTGAGCAGCATCTGCCCAGGGACAGGGGACACACCACCAGTGCAGCTAACCATGCCTCCCACCCCAACCTGCAGCTCTTGGGAAACACAACTCATCCAGACAAGCCAGTCTGGGCCACCAAGCCCCAGTCCATGCTAATCTGAGTACACAGCAAACACACTGTGCTCGGGGACCAACCTGCAGCTCTTGGGAAACACAACTCATCCAGACAAGCCAGTCTGGGCCACCAAGCCCCAGTCCATGCTAATCTGAGTACACAGCAAACACACTGTGCTCAGGGACCTCCGAGTGGCCTTTTCAATACTGACAGGACTGGACTGGGCAATGCAGGAGCAGCCTGTGACACTGCTGGATCCTGCAGCAAGGTCACACAGGCTGTTCTCCACGCCTGGCCTTTTACCTAACCTTGCCAAAACAACTGAGTCTCAACACACAGATTGTCTCTGACCCTGAGTTTGACTGAAGGGTTGAAGGCACACAGGCTATGAGAACAGCAGCGTCCAGGCTTGCAGAGGGCTGCTCTCTGCCTCACCTACCCACCTTGCCTTTGTGCGTTTCTTGAAGCCACTGGCGAAGGCGGATCAAGCAACTCTCTTGCATGGGAGTCAGCTGGCCCAGATATCGCTCGATGTAATCAGCATCCAATTTGTCAGCTGGAGGAAGAAGGGAAAAAAAAAAACCAAAACAATTCAGAGGAGACTTGGCACAGGCAGAAAGGAGATGTGCAGTTATTTCTACACATCAGGTTACTTATGATTTACACTGGAAAAGCGCAGAAGGCCTCATTTTAGCTGCCTGAGGGAAGTGAGTGATAATCTCACAGTGATTAGGGCGTGAGGACACAGACAGCATGTAAGGTATCAAAGCTAGATCACTCTGTCTCTTAGAACACTAGTATTTCATTCAATCCTGAACTGCTCCAGCAGTAGCTTAAAAAAAAAAAACCCAACCAAACCCCCAAAACAAACAAAAACAAAACAAAAAACCAATAAAACAAAAAAAACAAACAAAAAACCCTCACAAAAAAAAACAAACAAAAAACCAAACCCCAAAACCCCAGGAGCCCTGGCACTCATCCCATTAACCACTCCAAGACCTGGGCACTTAAATCTCCTGGTGTCCTAAGGATCTCACACACAATTCCAATGACAAGAGGCTAAAAAGTAGATAGCTGAAAACTTAAATGTTACTCTGCTTATGGACACCACAGGGAAAGGGAGAATAACACTATCAGTTCTGACAGCAAAGGAGATTTTTAGCATGAGATGTCCTGTGCACACCAGCAGCTCGAGGTCCCTCCAGATCAGAGACAAAGGACAAGGGGTTTGTGACTGCCAGCATTCAGAGACAGGAGCAGATGTGTCATCTGAGGTTTGCATGTGCTGATGCCAGCAAGGAGAATGTGGTTCCCAAAGGGGAGCAGCACAGGCCAGCAGCTGGGCTGCAGGCACGCAGGCACACGAGGAGGAGGGCTGGGAGGAAGACCTCTGAGCTCTTCATCAGGCAGGATTTTCTTCAGCAGATACCATTAACTATAGAATAAGGCCCGGACACCCACAAGATACACCACTGCTGACTGATAACACAGAAGTTATATTTGATAAATGCTGTGCCCCCACCAAATCCACAGAGCTAGCAAACTGGGGAGCAGGCACAGGGAAGCTGATCACCTCCTAAACATGAACATAAGCAGAAAAATAAGAACTACTCTCCTCTTCGGCTAGATGGGATCTGCCATTTTTGGATTAATTTTAATCTCAAAGCACATGAACATTTCTTAGTCAGCTCCTCTATGGATTTCTATCCTTTTTCCAGATGGATTCCAATACACAGAAGCTAACAGAGAAGGTCTGGCAAGCCCAGAACCATTGATAGTTCCCAATTCCCAGCTTTTTCCCTAGTTACACTCAGCAAAGTGATGTCTTTCCTTCTGAGGAGTGACAACACTCCTATTTCTAATGCCATAGCTCTAAATTAAAAAGCCCCTCCTGTTTCTTTTTGTCAGAGAAGAATTTTGTTTAGTCTGTTTCATCAGATCAACACACAGAAAGATAAATTCCAATTCAGGAATTTTGTTTAAGAAGTGCTTTAGGTAACATTCTGCAAGTTTGGCTTGGTATAGGGGGAAAAAACATCCAAATCAACCCAAAAGATTAACTTTGAAACAGCCAAAATATTTCATTGTAATTCAATCAAAGTGTACTTTAAGCTTCTCCAATTTAAGGTGTAAAATACCTTAAAGGTTAGATCAAACCCAAGTTGGTTTTTTTGTTTGTTTGTTTTCTAAGTTCAAAGAACACATACTGCCTGTACAGTTTTTTTTGGCTTTTCTGTTTTGGGGGGGGAAATTAAGTTCCATTTTTTGTGTTTTTCTGGAAGAAAGAAAATAACTTTCCCTCCTCCCCACCCACAAGCCAGAAGAGAAATCTCAAAAATAAATAAAAATAAACTCATTATTCAGTGCTACTCAAGGCATCTCGATTGCCAGCAGCTGCTACTGCCTGGACAGTGCATTACCATCAGGGCTGACAGCTTCTGCTGGAGGGCAGGAGCTGCCAGTTTGCTCTTTGGTAGTTCCACGAGCCCCAGACTCAAGTGGTCTATCATCAGCATCACATCCAACAGCCTGGACTCGCTCATCCTTCTGCCCAGATGCTGGGGGAGGCGTCCAGCGAGGGATGAAGGTGATCCCTTGGGAGATGAGCTCCTTCAGATAGTGTTCAATCACTTCTTTGCCCTGAAGCAGAAAACTCTCATTAGGAAAAAAAACCAATCCCATCTCCCCAGAACCAGCAAGGTGCAGAAGAGTTTTCCTCAGGACAGATGACTAATACTGTTAGAGAAGGGAAATAGTTGTCTCCTTCCATCTGTGTGAACCTGTTGGAAAAATTTCAGTATGAAAGCACCATACAAATGGTGAATTACAACCCTGGCCAGGCAAATTCCAATGCTCGGGATGCAAGTACCCTTATAACACTTTTATCCCGTTCTCCTGCTCCCAAGCCATCAATTATCTGCCCTGTTCATCTGCAGCCCAGAAGAAAAGGCCACCAAAAAGAAGTGCTTCTGCCCAAGCTACTGCAGAGACAGGGTGCTGATTTTTACTCAGAACTTTCTCTTCCTGCATGAGAACAGTGTCCTCAGTGTCTGAGGAGCCTGGCACCCACAGCACCCACTGCGATCCTCCTCTGGCACAGCCTGCTCCCTCCCCTGCACAGACACATTCCAGGGAGCAGATTGTTTTTGCTCATTGCACACTGGCTTTTTCTTCGTTTGCCCTACTGAGGTATTTCAGAGACACATGTGAGGGTATAAAACCATACTGGGTCTATTTTACAGCAAAGAAAATAGAGGCACACTGAGAGAAGGGGTTCGATTTCTTTTTGTAATGGCCCAAACTTACCCGCTTGATGTTTGAAGTGTACTGCTTCATGGCAATTTTTTCTACTGTGCTTTCAAAGCCAAAAAATGACTTGATGTCAAGAGATGCAGACTGTTCAAAGCAAGTCCACTCTTCGTTCTCAGGGTGAACCTAAGCCCAAAGATACACACAGGGTTGGATAGTAGCAGATAGTTCACATCATGGCAGGGCCCTCACCCTTGGTATCATAGAATCCCAGAGTGGTTTGGGTTGGAAGGGACCTGAAAGCTCATCCAGTTCCAACCCCCCTGCCAGCAGCAGGGACACCTTCCACTAGACCAGGTTGCTCAAAGCCTCATCCAGCCTGGCCTTCAACACTTCCAGGGAGGAGCAGCCACAGCTTCTCTGGCCAACCTGGGCCACTGTCTCACCACCCTCACAGTGAAGAGCTTCTTCCTAATATCTCATCTAAACCTCCCCTCTTTCAGCTTAAACCCATTTCCCCTTGTTCTGTCATTAACTGCCCTTATGAAAAGTCCCTCCCCAGCTTTCTTGTAGGCCCCAATGATATGATACTGTAGCCAGTATCATACTGGCTATTTAATCTCCAGAGCTACAGAGTGAGGGGGCAGAAGAGGCTTCCTACGAGGCACCGACAGATCCACATTTAACAGTCAGATTAATTCTCCCAGAGCAACAGAAGCACATCATGAACCGGACACCCGGATGTTTTTGGTCAACCCAGCATTCTTCATACACACAAGGAAATCAAGATTAAAACCCACCTCTGCTTCAGCACAAGTGGCACTAAAATAGCAGTGAGACTGCCCACTTGAAACCATTATGTCAAAACCTTCCTATCGAAAGACAGGGATGGCCTCTGGGAACCTGCAATTAAAACCCCTACATCTGCAGCAAAGGATGAACACAAAGCAGGTTTTTTTTTCTAGTTTTGGATAGGAAACATCCACTGAATGCCAGTCTTCCCCCCAAAACACAGCAGAAATGGCAGAGCAGCAAGTTTTCCCACTGTTAGTTCGAAATCCACTTTTCCTTTCTAGCCATTTCCCCTCAGTTACTCTCTATATAGTGAAAACCTACATAATCTTTTCCTCTTTTATACTTAACCCTGTTCGGAGAGGGCTCTGCCTTTTCTCTGTAGGTGCTGCTGTTCACAAACTGACATGAAAGAAAAAAATTCCAGCCCACACACAAAGATCCCAGCTCTATAAAGGACACACATTCCCCCAGGGGAGATATTAAGTAACTGCAGGAGTGGGATCATATTTCTCCAAGTTGCTTCAGAGAACACTGCAGAAAAGGAAAGATGAGAATAAACCTGTTTCCGGTGCACTCTGGCAGGGAAAAGGGAACTGGTAAAAATAGAGCAGGGAACCATTTGGAGGATGCAGACAGCTCGCTCCTGCCCTGTCCCAGGAAGAGCGCTCCCCTCAAAGCCCAGCTGCTGATGTTTCCTTCCGAAGGACACGAGCTGGAGGCAACACAGCCAAAATCAGCAAGTGCAACCATGTTCAAGGGACTCCAGAGCTGACCTGGGAGCATTTCAGACCTGTCAGCGCCTTTCACAATGATGGAAGTTTGATTTACTGTGGTTTTTAGGAAGCCTCATGTAGCCACCAAGTCATGTTTGGCTCAGGAAACTCCCACACCACCCAAAATGTTAATAGCTTCTCAATTCTTTGTCTTGCTCAAAACAGAAGCTACTTACAGTTTGCTTACTCCCAAGAAGCTGAGCTGTTGTCCAGTTGCCAAAAGGGCAGGTAAGTAACAGGATCTGGACTTTTGTTTAGGGAACAAAAAGCAGTATCTGATTGCTTCCAGAAAAAGACGAAGCTATTTAATGGTGACTGAGCCCTAATAGCACAATTATAATGAAACAGCACACCATTGCTGAAGATACAGCCATAAAGTGAAATATCCCAGGCCACAAATACAGCTCAGGACCTTTCTCCAAATATTTAGAGTATGAATACCATGACAAGATGCTAAAACTTTCATTTATTAGCGGGCAAAATTGATTGTCAGACTTTACTCTGGTCCTCAGAATAATAAATACTAAAGGTTTCCTTTGAAATATCCAAATCTAATACATGTCCAAGCTCCAGATACTTTTATTAACTTGAATTTCAACCCAAAAGAAACTCAGGGAACTTAGCCAGTTCTGGAGCACCATCTGTGTTTTCTACTCTCACCCTACGGCCTAACACTCCAATGGCCTTGCAGTCCCAGCGTATCTCATCGCAGTACACAACTGCCCAGTGTTCAAATCCATTCCAGCAACTTCAGCCTCTACATTAGGACATGACTTTCACCACTCCCTTCACAGACAAGTAGAAACAAGGCACTCACTGAGTAGCTACACGTCTCGAGGACGACAACGCGGTTGGCAAAAGTCTCATTGTGCGCTTCGATGCGGAGAGTTCGCTCTTTCCAGTTCACTGTGTTTTTCTGGATGAAGAAAACATATTCTACCCCTGCAATCTGAGGAGGATGAAGAACCAAAAAGAGGGGAAAAAAAAAAAAAGAGAGAGAAACTTTAGGAGACTTTATTAATCTTAGCCAGCCAACAAAATGCATGACTGTACCTTCCACTTGCCTTCTTTAGCAGCCTGGGAGCATCTACGTTCAGTTTGCAGCTCCGTTCGATGATATGTATAGCTCCATCGTCACTCCTGGATTCATGCAGGATTTCACTCCCCAGGAACACTGGGATCTCTGGACATGTAGGAAAACGTTTCTCATATGCCTGGAAGTGAAAACAAAACACATTTCAACTTCTGGCTAGATTAATTCTTTGTGAATTCATTATTTCCCTTCCAGTAAGAGTTCAACAAAACAGGCGCCCTTCACCTCTGAGAGAAGAGGAGCCAACGCGGGGGTTGAAGGTAAAACCAAATAATTATGAGCAGAGCCAGCATCCGCTCACATCAGTCATTGAGCTAAACATGTCTTCATATAACTTTTCTTTCACACATGAAGTAGAAACAAAAGCTTGTTGCTAAAGGGTACTGGGAAGGAACTCCTAATAACTTCAACATCAGGAACCAAATCTTCAGCTAAGCATTAGCAAGCGCAGCTCTGCTGATTTCTGCTAGCTAAGGACTTGACCCAGAGATAACAAAATTGGTGTCAGGCACATCGCCAGCATGAAGAAGCTATTTAAAAATATTAAACACTCCCGTGCCTTAAAAATGTGATGTGTCAAACAGTTCTAACTGCCCCAAAATATCAAGGGTAAGATGACCAGTTACTGGCTACTCATTTGGCCTTGATTTATCCATTTCTAAAACAACTCTGCCCTGGTTTTGAAATCTTCCTTGTTTTAATTAACCCACTTGCCTCTGAAAAGCCTTTTATCCAGAGCTTCTTTACCAGCTCTAGTAAACATCCAGTTTTCCATGGCACTTGCAGCAAAGTTCACTTGCATAAGCGCTACCTACTGTTGCTCCTCTTTCCCCAACTTCTTCATCCCTCGTTATATCGCAAGATTTTTGCAGGATGGAATGTTTTCCTTGGATTTCTGAAAAATGTTTTGCACCTTGGGATGCTATTGTACATGTGTCAGTGAAGCAGCACTAGCACAAGCTGCAGAAGCAGCCCAGGATTCAACCACAGCCATGGCAGGAGGAGAACCCCTGCTCTCTTCCCGTTGCACTCACAGAGAACTACACTGTTTTTAAATTATTATTATTATTATTATTATTTTTGCTATCATTCCACAGCTGAGCCTGACCTCTAAGAACTGCTGCCATCCTCCCATCTTTTGTAAGATACAACCATTTTATATATCACATAATTATCTCACAAGTATTTATATCTACCACAAAAGAAAATATGAATGTGATAACGATGGAGATGAGCTCGGTTGGCAGCACACGCGTCGTGCTACGGGCATACTTGGGGGTGGCTGCATTCTCCATTACCACAGCAGTTGGAAGGCTGGTTGCCCCCGTATGTATTCATGTACCCTCGTGTTGTGAATAATACCTGCTCTTAAAATAGCTCAGGCACTTAAGGACACATTCCATATCTCCTGCTCCTAGACCTCTGAATGGAACAGAAGTTATGTCAGGTTATCATATTGCTCTAGTGTCAGGAAGAAAGCACAAGCAGACTATCAGCTGGAGCTCTGGCCATAAACAGTGCCCAGGTCTTTAAATCAACCCCTCCAAGTCACTGAGTCATGTTCTGCTTGCTTTGCCACAATTCTTGGAGAGCTTTCCCCATATCTGCGAGGCCTCTATCTCTGCTTTTCACTCCTGATCACAAGGAAAACTAAACCAGTTTAGATAAACATCAAACTTCCCATGGCCAGTGAGTGTTTCCAACACCATTCCACCTGGCTCCACGCAGCAAAAGCACACTCAACGCTTTAAAAAGCTTAGTTTAAAAAGCTTAATTTGTTAAGATGGAAATTCATGGATGTATGTCAGGCACTGCAGCAGGATGCTTCCAGCTCTCCACTCCTGGGATGCTGCGTGTTCCTCAGCGGTCACAGAGCAGAGGGGTGCAGCCCTTATTCCCTGCTCTCTGATACCGGTAATTACCAGCACATGAATCTTCTCAGGCAAAGTTCATATTTCCTACTTGTGGCTCTACCTGCCCTGAACAGCCCCAGCACTCTCAGCCTGTCCTCACAGCAGAGCTGCTCCAGCCCTCGCATCATCCTCGTGGCCTCCTCTGCACTGGCTCCAGTAGCTCCATGTCCTTGTGCTGTTGGTGGCCCCAGCACTGGAGGCAGCACTGCAGGTGGGGTGTCAGGAGAGCAGAGCAGAGGGGCAGAATCCCCTCCCTCCACCTGCTGCCCACGCTGCTCTGGGTGCAGCCCAGGACATGGTTGATAAGATGGAACCGGGATTGTCCTTGTGCTTGACAGCAAATCACAAGACCATTAAAATACCCATAAAACCCAACACCTCCATTCCCACAAGGAATTCCAGGCCCTCCTTGCCCTCAGCTACCCAGCAGCACATCCCTTGCTGCCTGAACACAGACATGCTCTCCACCGCCTCAGCTCACAGCTCCAGGCAAACAGGTAACACCAAACGTTCCAGGGCTCCACATTCAACAGGCAACAACTAACCACAGGAAGCAAAGGCTGGGTCAACACCATCCATTTCTCTGGGTCAGGGTTGGCCAAGGATTCCTTGCCCCAAGTACTCATGATTTCCCACAAAGTTAAGAGGTGCAAAGCAGCTGGAGTAGAAAAACATCCCAAATAGGGCAATCCCAGCTTCTCATCCTCTGCTCTTTCAGGGGTGCAGCTGTGCCAGGAACGTTTGAGAGCGTCTGCAAAGAAACAAGAGCTGTTCTTCCACCAAGACAACGAAAGATCAAAGCACAGGTAACCGCCAAAGGCCTCACTTCAACATCCTCACCAGGAGTCCTGAGCAGTAACTGCCTCCCCACCACGGAAAGACCACAATGACCAATTTGAAGCCTCCCATACCACCACTGAATCTAGGTACCTCTGGCTCTAATTTGAAGATCAAGCCACTGGATGTCAACACACATCTGTTTCTTTCTCCACCAAGTATGCACTTGATCCAGCTGGAGAGAGGCTTCCTCATAAACTGATATTACATTTCACAGAATCCCAGACTGGTTTGGGTTTGAAGGGACTTTAAAGATCACCCAGTTCCAACCTCCCTGCCATCAGCATTTAGCAAAACCAAGACCAGGACAACTATTAACAGAGTGTGGTCGCTGCTTCAGCCAACTAAACAACATCTGGGCGATGAAGACAGGTCAGGGCAGAGAGGCACACGTCTATGCACAGCCCTGGTGGTATAACTAAGATAACAGCCCAAACCCATCGCCTAAAAAGGTGGAATATTTCTATATTTGAGGAAGAATCCCTTTTGCACACCAATATTAAGTCCTTTGCTAATCTTCTTTGCGCAACAACTCTAAAAATACAGCAGCTGAAGATGCCTGAGATCATATGAAGGACAGCTGAAGCACCACGCTGCCGTCACAGTGAAGTTGTCCTGTTAACGGGTCTGATCTCTCATCGCTGAAGGGACTGGGTTATCAGGAGAACAATCTTTGGCACTCAGCATCCTCTTATCAAAATCAGTATCTATATGAAATGGTACATTTTTGCTCCAGCAGAGAAATTGAAGGGAATTCATAAATACAGAGAAATCTCTTCCATTTTTTCAAGCCATTGCTAGAAGTAGCTGTTATTTTCCCCTCCTCTATGATTCTGCAGAGTGGGAGGTGAACAGCAGAGTGACCCAGTCAAATGAAAGGACAGGGTACTTCATTTTATTATTTTTTAAATTCTTTGGCTGTTAATCTGCCTGCATCTGCTCTTCCACCTCCTTGCTGCAGTAGCTCTGCACTGACTAGTGCAGAGGAACTATGATTTGTCTCTCACTTCTCTGCCTCTCCTTCCCCAGAAGGAATTACAGCAGTATTGTGCCACTCCACCACTGTCTCTCTAAGTGCAAAACCACAATATTGCTTTAAGACAAACACCTTATTATTATTTATATATATATATAAATCATAGAATGTTGTGAGTTAGGAGGGACC
>NW_010290390.1:65282-65602 GCF_000700745.2 Antrostomus carolinensis | reverse complement strand
AACCAGCACTTTCCTCTCATGAACCCATGCTTGTTGGAACTGCGTTGTCTTCCAGGTGTTTTTTGATAAATCCCAGAATAATCTCCATAGTGTTGCCAGGCACAGAAGAGAGACTTACAGGCCTGTAGTTGCCGGGGTCTTCCCTGTTCCCCTTCTTAAAGATTGACACAACATTTTCCAGCTTCCAGTCAACTAGGAACTCTCGAGATTCCCAAAAGCGTTGAAAGATCATGTGGGGGGTTGACCCTGGCTAGAGGCCAGATGCCCACCAAAGCCCACTCTATCACTCCCCCTCCTCAATTGGGCAGGGGGAGAAAATA